>NW_027527551.1:3562988-3622404 GCF_008692635.1 Crocuta crocuta | reverse complement strand
TAAAAAAAAAAAAAAAAAAAAAAAAAAAAAAAGGCTTACCCTGACTGCTGTATTACAAATAAACGGGGTGGGGAGAGGCTAGACAGGCAGAAATGGGGACACTAGTTGGTTTCTATTTTGGTGCGCTAGAGGCACCTCGGACTCAAAACTCTAAAACTGAACTCACTATTTTCCCCAAACTTGCTCTTCCCCTGCGTTCTGCAGCCCAGCAAAGGGCATCCGAATCTCTGACTCCAGCCAAAGCCGAGAACCCCCGCCCTTCCCCTCTTACCTACCCTGTCACCAGTCCTGTCCGTTCTACAGTGTAATATACCTCATTCGTTCTTTCACTCACTATTTCGCACACTCACCCAATATTACTGAACACAGAGCTGGTTTCAGGCCAGTATCAGAGAGGTAAACAAATAGATACGATCCCTGCCCCCTTGCTCCTTGGAGTTTAGTTTGGGAAAGAGACGATAAAAACAAAAATGAGCCAATAAATATATGATCGCTTTCATGATAAGCGCTATAAAGAAAATGAACTAGTTCCAAGAAAGGAAAAAAATTGAGAGAAGCTCTTAGGTAAGGTAGCCAGGAAGGTCCTTCTGAGAACGACACAGGTCTCAGAAAAGATGGGTCATGCAAGGACGGTGTCTTCATTTCCTAGGGCTGCCATGGCAAATGACCGCACACTGGGTGGCTGAAAACAACAGAATGGTGTTCTTACGGCTCTGGGGGCCAGAAGTCAGAAATCAAGATAGCGTGCTCCCTCTGAAGGCTCTAGAGAAGAATTTTCCCTCGTCTTCTCCGAGCTGCTGTGGTTTTTGGCACGATTTCTGCCTCCCATCTTCTCATGGTCTTCTTTCCTCTGTGTCTATCTTTGTGTGTCCTCTCCTCTTCTTACAAGGACACCAGCCATTGGATTTAGGGCGCACCTTAATCCACTATGACACCTTCCTAATTATATTTACAAAGACCCTATTTCCACACTTGATCTAAGCCAAAAGTCCGAGAAGCGATGGGAGACCCTGTTTCCAAAGAAGGTCACATTCTGAGGTTCTGGGTGGGCATTTGGGGTCAATGGAGGATTTGGGGTCAAGGAGGCTGAAATGTGAAAGGACCCAGAGGAGGGAGTTTGGAGAGAGAGAGAGGCAGAGCGGGATCACGGAAGGAGAAGAAAGAAAGAGAGACAGAGGCAGAGAGAGAATGAGACACCAGTGATGCAGAAGAGAAGATGCTCAAAAGAGCAGAGTCCTTGAGAAGGCGGCCAGCCCAGGATTTCAGGTTGTCATGGGGCTGGCTTGTGGCGGGAGGAGGGCTCGGGAGTGGAGGAGGGGAAGATGGGCACAGACGCAGGTGGGTGTGATGGTGAGGGACACAGAAATCCTTTCTAATGGCTTCTGTTTTCTCGGCGACATAGGAGACAGCTAAGAGGCTAGGGAAGGGGGCGGAGGAGGTGAGAGGAGAGAAGGAAGCTGGGTGTGTTGAGTGTAAGAGACCAGGCTTCCCCAGACTGTGGATAGGCTTGTGGCTCTCCAGGCTATGCTCATTTTCCTTCACGCCCACTGCCGCCCAGCTCAGGCCACACGGCACCTCACTGTGACTGCAGCCACCTGCAGTCCCCTTCTTCCCGCCCCGCCCCTGCTCCCAAGCTACTGCCTCCACTGCCGCCCTCATCACTCTAAATTCAAAAGGCATCACACCCTGGTTTGCAGCACTTCCCATAGTGTCCCTTTGCCTTCAAGATACAATCCAAGCTCTTTAATGTGGCTCTTAAGACCCCTTAGGAGCTGGTCCACTGTTGGTTCACAGCTTCATTTCTTGCCACTTCTACCTCCAATTCTGCGTCTCCACCGTCTCCATCCCTGAAATGTGCCATTCCCTCTCTCCCCTCCAAGGCTTTGAACTTGCCATTTCCGCTTCCTGCAGTACTCTCCCTGCTGTCTCTGGGGCCCCCTCCCCTCATCTGCCTGGCTAATTCTCCTCCCATCCCCTCTCAGCCTGGCCTCCTCCCCAGGCAGCCCTCCCTGACACCCTCCCACTTACAGGCGAGGCGGGTAAGTGTTCCGCATAATCCTCCATGCCGCCCTTACTATAGCAGTTACCACCTTATAATGCAATTGCTTCTTTACTTATCTTTGGCCCTCATAAAGTTATAACCCCCCTAACGTACCATACCTATGTTTTTCATATTACTTGACATATAGCAGATACTTCAGAAAAACCTGTTACAAGCACCTGGATGGCTCAGTTGGTTGAGTGTCCAGTTTCGGCTCAGGTCATGATCTCCTGGTTGGTGAGTTCAAGTCCCACATCGGGCTTGCTGCTGTCAGTGCAGAGCCCGCTTTGGCTCCTCTGTCCCCCTCTCTCTCGGCCCCTCCCCTGCTTGCGTTCTCTCAAAAATAAATAAACATTAAAAAAAAAAACATTGTTAAATAAGAAAATTAATGGAATCATTAAAACAGTTTATGTTTATGCTGTAGGTTGCAAGCAACTCAAAGCTTTAGAGCAGTTGATCGTGCTTCCCCTCCAGGCACAATGTGATTGCACTTTATTTACTTACTTTTTATTTATTTTAATTTGTTTAATGTTTATTTTTTTATTTTGAGAGAGAAAGCCCAAGCAGGGGAAGGGCAGAGAGAGAGGGAGGAGAGAATCTTATGCAGGCTCCACACGCAGCGCGGAGCTTGACATAGGGCTTGGCTCGATCCCATGACCCTGGGAACATGACCTGAGCGGAAATCAAGAATCAGTCACTTAACTGACTGAGCCACCCAGGCACCCCTTTTTTGGTTTTAGAGAGAGTGTGCATGAGCAGTGGATAGGGAGAGGAAGAGGAAGAGAGAGAGACAGAGAGAGAGACAGAGAGAGAGAATCTCAAACAGGCTCCATGCTTCAGTGCAGAGCCCAACACAGGCTTCAATCCTACGACCCTGGGATCATGACCTGAGCCAAAATCAAGAGCTGGCCACTCAGCCGACTGAGCCACCCAGGTGCCCCTGCACTTTATACTGGTGACATCAGGGAACCATGCTCTGCGTGGCCATTCGGACTCAGCTGCCTGTTCAGGCTCTGGTTCTCAGGTGGACTTGTGACTGGCCATCCATCTTAGATTGCGTGAGGTTTCCTCCAGGATCATCTCTGCCGGGTCTTTCTGGTCCCAGCTACCTACCTCCTGTCTCTTCTGCAGCCCTTGGTCTCTTTTATCCGTAGCAGGTTATGCTTTTCTTTGGAAGTGGCCTTCCAGCTTCTGAAAGCCTCGGGATGGTGTACGTACTGTAGTCTCTTGGTCATTTGGTTTTGGGTCCCAGAAATTCTTTTCTTAAGCTGTTCGTTTCCTGTAGCGTTTGTTCCAGTTCTGACACACAAGGGCCACTTCCTACTCTGCTTTCCAGCAATGTCCCAAGGACGGACTTCCACTCACACCCATGTTGCCCTAACATGGCTTCTCAAGCGACAGTGCAAAGTGGAAGATGCTCTAGTTTCTGTTTTGTGCCTCTTTCCTATGGGCAGGCCCTCTGATCTTTCTGGAAGTATGCTGGTTCTATTGCTCATGCACGCAGACCCAATTCCTGCAGATGGCCCTGATGTTACATCTTTAGCCCATCCCATTAACAATGTAGCTGCTCCCTCTCTTATTTCTAGACCTCCCTGCAGGAAAGCTCCCAGCGGCCTCCATGGCAATAGTGGGTAAAATCAGCTGCCTCTTGCCCTTCCGCCCCGTGTTCCAGTCAGGTACTGATTACCATCGCAGAAGCAGACACAACACATTGATCTCTGCTAATTCCTCTATTGCTAGGACGGAGGAAATAAAATAATTCCCACCCTCCCCTGCCCTTTTTGTGTTGACCTCAGTACTTCTAAATTCTTACTGGAAAAATCCTGCATTACTAATTTGTCCATTTCTGAATGCACGTTTCTTTAATAAAAAAAAAAAAAGAACCCATTTGTTCCTGTGTGTAATTTGGAAATAAGCTTCTTCAAGAAAAAGTACATTTTCATCACAGTAATGTTTAGAGTATAGCAAATATAACGTATTGATGTTCAACGCTTACTCCAACTACCTTCTAGAATGCCTTCTGTTCTGTAGAAATGCAATGCAAATGCAGTTTTCATTTCCCAGAGGCCCTTGCAGCTGGAGGTCCAGATGCGAGCTCGGCTCAGCCATTCAGATGCACTCCATGGCATCTGGAAGGTGGAGCAAGAGACACCCCTCGTTTCTGCATTTTGTGGGCAAGCACAGTCAGGCACGTTTAGCTTCCCTGTGTCTCATCACTAGCTTTGCGAGGCTCAAAAGCAATGGTGGGACGACCACTTGCTGGCATGGATCCCAGGGGGCTCTTGGGTGGTTCTGGCTGTAGCAGGGGCAGGGACGTCCTGACCACGGTGGCTTCCTGAAGATGACAGTGATGTTGGGGTTCTGGAGTTGAAGACAAGAGCCGGGTATAGCTCTGATGGTGGTCAGGTTCTGCAGAGCAGTGCTGAGGTCATTCTGGAAGGTGAAACTTCGACCCTGTCTCCTCAGTCCTTCCTGCGATCCTGAGAGTCATTTAGTGCCTAGTAACAGTCCCCTTCTAGTCTCCCGAGCTGGCACAGGTTCTGTCCTTTGCAACGGGAGCCTGACTGATGTACCACAGGAGTACTTATTTGCAGTATTAAATACAGTTTCTGATTAGAACGAACTTACGGCAAGAGAGGCAGCTGAGAGGGAAGATTTAGACATTTTATTTGCAGCTGCGGCTACACAGGAGCCGAATCAGGGCACGTGTCATTTTGGGTGTGCAAACGACTTTCTGTGACAGCAACACCAATAGGATTTTGAGGTGCGGGTATGAGGCGGAGCTCTGGAGAGCCTCACTCTCACGTTCACTTGACCCCATCCTAAAACTCAGCCCTAAATCGATAAGCCTGAAGGTCAGATTCTTCTGCCACAGCTTTTTCAATGATGAATGGCCCCTCCCCATTCTCTCCCTGTTTCTCTCTCCTTCCATCCCCCCGCCCCCCCCCAGGAGCAGTCCTTCAGCACCCTCTGTTCCCACAACATCCATGCACACGCGCTCGGGGACCCAGACACTCAGGGAAGGAGTCCATTTGTAAAGAAACCTTGTGATATAAGCAACACGCCGCCCTTTCAAGGGAGACAAGAGAACCAGATCTGCAGTAGAGCACATGCCTCGGAGAAAGGGCCATTCTTCCTATGCGGAAAGCGCAAAAAAGGGGCGCCTGCGTGGCTCAGTTGGTTGAGCATCAGACTCTTGATTTTGGCTCAGGTCATGCTTTCGTGGCTCGTGAGTTCGAGCCCTGCCTTGGGCTCTGCGCTGATAGCGTGGAGCCTGCTTGGGATTCTCTGTCTCCCTCTCTCTGCCTCTCCTCTCTCTCTCTCAAAACCCACTAAAATAAACATTAAAAAAGAGAAGCACAAGAAGGGGAAAGTAGTTCGCATGGCAGGGGGAGAGGCTGCCGACAAGAGCGGGTCTAGGAAAGGGCAAGGCTCTCCTTTTCTGTAGGCGTGGGTTCCATTTCACCACAAGTTTAAGATCGGGCAATACTTGCTCTTGGTACCAAACTTACAGCTCAAAAGGACACAGAGCACCTCCTGACACCCGTGAGCCCGTGCTCCTGGCTTCCCACCCAGAAGCCACCTCTCTGGTGAGTTTCCTCCCCAGCCCATTTGCCCCATGGGGTGCCTCCTCTCTGGGGGTTGCGTGAAGCCTCCAAAGCGGTGGGGGAACCACTCCAGAGGGAGACGAGGAGTCTGTGGTGGGGGCAGGAGTCCCGACAACCAGGATTCCAGACCCAGGGGTCAGATCATGCACGTGGGCAGGACACCCATGGTTGCCCACTCCCGGCCACCCCTCAGGCGGCACCTTTTGGCACCACTGCCTGTTAGGTTTCATTAGGCGGTGGTCCGTCCCCCGGGCGTTCCCTTCAGGGTACCGTGCTTGCGGTGGTGTTTGTTCACGTGTGTCCTGTTGTCTTTGGGGTCCAAATATGTGCATCTGAGGAAGGAGACCGTTTTTTTAAACTAAGCAGACCTGCCTCGATGTGGCAAGTGGCCCTATGAGGCATTTACACAAGACACATTTGTGCCAGTTATAACAGGTATTGAGAACGGGAGAGGAGAAGAGAGAGGAAACCTGAGTAATCCTTTGGCAAGTCTCAGTGTGACACAAGATTCTCTTCCTTCTTAGCGATTCTGTGCCTCGTTCCTGATAAGTTTGGGGTCTGCTCTGTCTCTTGCTTTGAGAATTAGCATCAGCGGCTTTCAAAATGACTTACCAGTTAACCCCTCCAGAAATCTTAAGACATTATTCTTTTCTTCCCCAAATTTCCCATCCCTAAGCCTTCTAATTCTCCTTCAAATTTCCATCTGTAAAGTTAATACAATCCAATAAGAAAATAATGTGCTCTTGAGACGTTGACATGCTCAGAGCCATTTTATCCTGCCCTAAAGCCTGGAAAGTTTGAATTTTCCTTAGGATAAAAAAGTAAGAAATAATAGAATAATTCACTGTACTGTAACAATTAAATCCAGCAATTTAACATTGCGCACTGGTAAATAGAATGCTCGCGACAACCAAAAGTCTCCCATGTATTGACAGACAAAAACAAAGTTATAAATCTAAACCTCCTATTCCGAACCACATTCCTAAATGTAAATAAGCATCCAAGCATGTTGCTCCATATCTTTACAGAAGCAATTACAAACAAGCCTTATCAGTTGCTCAGTCACCGACGCACACAACGCTTATCTGCTGTGCCCTCTACTGGATAGAGTACACAAGACAAGTTGCATTATTTCCAATTAATTTTTGGCATCATCACACTGCATCTGCTTTAGGAATGCGAGGCGTGAAATTTATAGTAGCAGGTTTAATATTCCATCCAGCCAAAATTATTTCGCTACAAGGACTTACCTTTGGTGGAATATTTGGGGTTGGATTTTTTTTTTAATACATAAATTGCTTCTCCCCTTCTTGCAGCCCACTGTCCCAACTCTCAAGCTGTCACCAAACTCCGTACGTGGCAGGAATAATTTCATGCTGAGTAAAATGTGTTTAATTTCACATCCTGCAAGAATAATTACTTAGCATAATGCCACTTAAAATGTATTTCTATCTGCAAATGCTAATGAAGCTACAAAAACCTGAATCATCTTCGGAAAGAATTAGGGTATTAAGGGGGCTTCTCCTTCACTCCCTCTTCTGCTGTGGTGACTGCCTGAAGAGAGAAAGCGGGACCACAGGAATAATCCGAGACTAGATCCTGCCGTCTTTAAACTGCGTGTGAGTCCAGTGGCTTGCGGGGAATTTAATCCCACAGACCTCTGCTGAGCCTCCCTAAGATTCTGGAAACAGAGCCAAAGGCTCCCTGGAGATGCCCAGTCCTCGCCCAGGTCCCACTCGATAGGCACCAGGAGGTAGCTGAGGCTCAGGGCCAACAAGGACTGCCTTCCCTAATGGCAGCGCTGGGAGCAGGCCAGTGGCCTTTGGCCTTAAGGAACTTGGCTCTTGATCACCGGTGTGCGCAAGTAGTATAGACCGCCGCTCTCACTACTGCTCATCTCGAGGCTGAAAGCGGTCAACCAAGAATGACAAAGAGCGAGAGGAAAAAGGGGTGCTTTGCCTTTAAAGAAGTTGAAAAAAAACCCAGCCTTTTTATTCTGACATAATTTTAGGATTATGGAAAAGTTGCAAAAATAGTGCAGGGAGCTTGGGCCACCTGGGTGGCTCAGTCGGTTAAGCAGCTGACTCTTGACTTCGGCTCAGGGAAGGGTCTCACAGGCTCAGGTCAGGATCTCCCAGTTCGTGAGTTTGAGACCTTAGTCGGGGTTCTCTGTCTCGCCCTCTCTCTCTGCCCCTCCCCTGCTGGTGCACGCACTCTCTCTCTCTCTCAAAATAAATAAACTTACAAAAAAAAATAGTGTAGGGAGTTCTTGAATACCCTTCACCCAACTTCACCTAATTTAAGATCTAACTGACCACAGTACAAGATCAAGACTTAGAAACTGCTAGCACCATACTGTTAACTACAGTACAGACTTCAACTTGAATTTCACCAACGTTTCCACTACTATCGTTTTTCTGTTCTCGGACCCGAGCCAGGATCCCATATTGCCGTTAGCTGTCATATCTCCTCAGTCTCCTTTAATCCGAGACACTCTGTTCTTCTTGCCTTTCATGACTTTGATACTTTTGAGGAGTATTGGTGAAGTGTCCCTCAGTCTGGGTTTGCCTGATGTTTCCTCACAATGAAGCTGCGGTTACACATCCTGGGCGAGAATAGGACAGAAGTGCTGACTCCTCACTGCTCGGTAGAAGTGGGACCCGCTCCCCTCCTGCAGGGAAGTTAAGTGACAGCATGTGTGGAGGCCCTGAAGGAATCCGTGCGCCTCTAGAGCCTGAGCGGGGGCCACCCAGGAGAATTAGGCACTGAGCCTAAGAGCACCTGACAGGCTTCTCTTACTTGTCTCTTCCTTTCTCGGTTACTATGAATGGTGACGGGAGAAGCGAGAGCATTTCCTTGCTATAGGTAGGCAGTGCCAGTGTTTTTAAGTAATCTCTATACCCAGTGTGGGCCTCGAACTCCCAACCCCGAGATCAAGAGTCGAATGCTCTACTGACTCAGCCAGCCAGGTGCCGCCGCATTAGTGTTTATTTAATCTGGTGCCACTGAGATCGGCAGCAGGACTTGGGGTAGCCGGGGGTGGGGTGGGGGGCAAGGCGGTGTGGGGAGAGGAGGCCCACATGGGGCGGTGGGTTCAGTGCAGCCTTTTGTGGACTCAGCAGGGCTCTAGATAACCTGAGAATGAGATACAGACATCTCCACGGGTGGGAACTCGTTCATTTGTATGGCCGGAGTGGTGGTAAACAGTTTCCAATCAGCATTTGTAACTGAAAAAACAGGTTTGAAATCCTCAGTGGAGCGACAGAGTAGTAGTGCTGGCCAAAAAAGGACCGTTGGGCAGATTTTTAAGACTTGCACTCTGGCTTTCTGCCCCTCTGGAAATGAAGGGTCCATAGGGGACAGGCCCTTGTCTGTCTGTCTGGTTCCCCCCTCTCTCTGAAAACTGGGTACACAGGCCTGGCACATTGCAGGAACTCAAAACATGCTTTTCTCTTTTGTTAAGTCTTTATTTATTTTGAGAAAGAGGGAGTGAGTGAGCGAGCACATGAGTGGGGTACGGGCAGAAAGAGAGGGAGAGAATTCCATGCAGGTTCTGCGCTGTCAGCACAGAGCCTGACATGGGGCTCGAACTTACAAACCGTGAGATCATGACCTGAGCTGAGATCAAGAGTTGAATGCTTCACCAACTGAGCCACCAGGCACCTCCCAAAATGGTTTTTTTGATTAGATTCATTCATTCATTCATTCATTCATTCATTCATTCATGAGAGGGAGAGAGAGAGTGGTGTGAGCCAGGGAGAGGGGCAGAGAGAGTGAATCTTAAGCAGGCTCCACACTCAGCCTGGAGTCCAACTTGGGGATCACTCCCTGATCCTGGGATCATGACCTGAGCCAAAATCAATAATTGACACTTAACCGAGTCACCCCGGTGCCCCCAAATGAATTAAAAAAAAATGAGTGAGTGAATGTAGTATTCAGGCACTCCAATCCTCCCCACTGGGAAATCTTTGACTGTGTTCAAAGCCTAGCACAGGTCCTGAGATCAGGACTCCAAGCTTTCTGCCCCCCGTCAGTCCTCTAAGTGCTCTGGGAAGCTGTGTTGGGAGGGGACTGCTCTTTGAGAGGTCTCTGGGACCAACAGACTCCACACTGTTTAGGGGAAGGAAGAATCAGATCAAGCGTATAGATGGCCAACATCTAAGTTTGGAGACAGAAGGCAAATGGTGGGAATGTTGAAGCTCCCTTCCAGGTGGACCAGGTTTTGGGGAAGCCAGTAGGAGGAGAGAAGGATCATTGTGGCACGGGGGTCACACAGGATGGCTCATACTTGTGTGTGTGTGCGCACACACACATGCTCAGATTGAGAGGTTTCCCTTATTGACGAGACTGATTGAATTTCTTCATCTGCTTCTTGGCGCAGGGCTTGAACTCACAAGCCATGAGATCACGACCTGAGCCGAAGCTGGACACTTAACTGACCAAGCCACCCAGGCGCCCCTAGTGAGGACTTTTTTAAACATACAAGAGAGAAGCAAAGCAGAAGGAGGCTCTTTAGACTTATTTTACTCAGGTGTATAAAATGGATGAGAGCTGGTTTTACTGGCATGTTCATGAAAACAACCGGTACTGTGAAGAGTTGCTACATGCCAGGTACTCTCCAAAGCACTTTATCCAGGGGCACCTGGGTGGCTCAATAGGTTAAGCATCCAACTTGGGCTCAGGTCATGATCTCACAGTCTGTGAGTTTGAGTTCCATGTTGGGCTCTGTGCTGACCACTCAGAGCCTGGAGCCTGCTTTGAATTCTGTGTCTCCTTCTCTCTCTGCCCCTCCCCCATTTATAATCTGTCTCCATCTCTCAGAAATAAATAAATGCAAAAAAATTTTTTTAATAATAAAAAGAAGCATTTTATATATATCAACCCACTTCATCCTTAAAGACATATCAGGTGAATCCGTTATATCCCCATTCTACAGAAAAGGAAATTAAGGCACAGAGACACTTGCTCCAAGTCATCCAGCTAATGAATGGCACAGCTGGGAGTCTAGCTCTGAACACAGTGCTGTACAGGGCTTCTAGTGCAATCCAGAAAAGGCCTGTGCTTTCTGGAACAGCCTGTAGCCTGGGAAAGTGAATGGAAGACTTGGGAAGGACTCAGTTTCTACTCTTTGCTCTTTTAGGGAGCATAAGGTCACATAAATGCTAACCTGTGAAATAGGTCACCTTTATCAAATGCCCAGGGCACATGCGGCCTGCTTCATGTGGTCTCTGCCTCATGGGTTACACCAAAGTTACTTGCCTCCAAAGAGGAAGGGCCAAGCTACTTCCAAGTCTAACAAGTCAATGCAGGAAATTTAGGTGATTTCAGGTCACTGAAGCCATTCAGTGGATACTAAATGGAATTAGTCATTTTGCCAACAACAGTCAGTTATTGGTATTACAATTATTATTGTTATAGATGTTTACAAATCATAGATGTGATTTAAGAGCCAAATTTGAAAGAAATCGCCATTACCCAAACACTGAATTGGTAATGTTCACAATGAGAAAACCAGACCTTTAAGTCTTCAAAGAGGAATGTGCCTTTCTGGATGCTTAAAAATATTTAGTGGAGTGGCCAAAACAAACAGGATAATCACGAGCACTGGCTCCAGAGGGCCTTGGTTTCCTTCTACGAAGAAGAGTCCAATTCCCAATCAGTGAACATTCCAGTAGAGCTGGGACATATTTCCTTCTGCAACACACAAAAATACTATGTTTTGAATCCTGCTTAGGATAGGTAAGGAATATATAGACTAACACAACATGTTTCCAAACGGAGTTTCCAGCAGCTGATTCAGCTGGAATGTAATTTATGCTAACAAGCTCCAAGATTTTAAAGTGACTTTTTCTTATCACACGAAAACCTTTCAATTTGGATGTATGTTCCTAAATCCAGGATGGGTAAGAAAATTCTCTGTCAGAGGCCAGGGATACAACAGATTGTCTAAAGGGAAGGGGGAAAAAAGAAATTCTATCCCAGAGGTCTGGAGAAGCGGAAGAAAGGAGCTCAGCGGATGGCTTTTAAAGCAATGTCCTATAACATAGTTCTCGATTTTACATACCATTTACCTCTAGGAAAGTGTATCCTAATTTTAATAGGGCGGCATTATTTGGGGACTTTAATGTGACACACAGTTGACAGTGGAAGGCAGAGGTTTTACTGAACTGTGATGGAAAAGGGGAAAGTATACCAGATGGAGCCAAAAAGCTCATGTTCGAGTCCCAGGGCTGCCATTGCCTGGCTGTGTGACATAAAGCAAGTCCCTCACTTAGTGTAGGCCTCCGTTTTCTCATTCATTGAACTAGATGAGTTGTACTAGTTATACTAGATGGTCCCTTATTAACTTTTTGGCATGAACATTCAATAAAGTTGGATAAATTCTCCACGGCCAGTGGCTCTCCAGTTTATTCTTTACTGTGATCCGCAACGAAAAGCACATCTTCTGTTAAGACCCGGTTCATATACATGTATAGATTTATACGTAATTGCCTTACACACACACACACACACACACACACACACACACACACACACACACACGATATATAGTATATGTGTTATACACACAACCACATACACATATATAGGAAATGAAACTGAAACTGAAAGTTTCATCAAAGAATACTCTTGTTACCTCAGATGCATCACGGTATTTTTATTCCATTTCATGAAGAAAAAGATGGTCAATTTCCACTAACTTGACTTCATGACCCAGGCTGACAATCACCATAATTAGGCACAATCCTGAGCTCTGAGGAACGGCCTCAAGGCAAATGCAGGTGCCTGCATAGGTTAGTGGTGAGAATGCTGATCATTGAAAGGAAAATATAAAATCAGTGTAGATACCAGTCCACATATTGAAGGAATATATTCTAATTTTAGTAAAAAAGTTATGATACGCTAAATAAAAACAACCACTAAGTATAAGTACTCTCCATCAGTGAACTTTCTCTTTTTTTTAAGTAATTAAAATTTTTTCTAATGTTTATTTTTGAGAGAGAGAGAGAGAGAGACAGAGAGAGCGAGAGAGGGAGGGGCAGAGAGAGAGAGAATGGGAGAAACAGAATCCAAAGTAGGTTCCAGGCTTTGAGCTGTCGGCACAGAGCCCAACGGGGGGTTTGAACTCACAGACTGTGAGATCATGACCTGAGCCGAAGTTGGATGCTTAACCAACTGAGCCACCCAAGTAACGCTTAAGTAATTTTTTTTAAGCTTACTTATTTATTTCTTTTGAGAGAGAGCAAGCATATGAGGGGAAGGGCAGAGAGAGATTGAGAGAGAGGATCCCAAGCAGGTTCCACACTAATAGCGCAGAGCCCGATGTGGGGTTTGAACTCACAAACCATGAGATCATGACCTGAGCTGAAGCCAAGAGTCCAACGCTTAACCAACTGAGCCACCCAGGCATCCTGAACTTTCCCATTTTTAAATGCTGCATAATTGAACTTTGGGTTTTCATTCTTTTTTTAAAAAAATTAATTATTTTTTTATTTGAGAGAAAGAGAGAGAGTGAGCGCAAGCAGGGGAGAGGGGCAGAGGAAAGAGTGAGAGAGAATCCCAAGCAGGTTCTGCACTGTCAGCCAAGACCCCAGCATGGGGTTCAATCTCACAATGGTGAGATCATGACCTCAGATGAAATCAGGAGTTGGCCGCTTAACTGACTGAGCCCCCCAAACACCCCTTCATTCTTTTATAGACAAAACTTCTTGAAGCTTTCTCTCACCTGTTAGATTGGTTAACTCTTCAATCAAAGGAAATCTAGTGTTTTGATAAATGAATCATCTTCCATTTATAAGCAACCCCTTTTGGAGTTTCTGTAGCGTTTGCTAGATAGGCTGTTTTAAAAGAGCCCTTGTTTCTTGTATATTGACTGTTTACAGCACTGTTAATAATAATATTATTATATAATGTTTTCCATCTATTTTCGGAACCTATTTTGAGGGAGGATACCACAAGAAGATTCTAGTCCTTGCGTCATTCACCCTGTCTCCAAATCCTAGATCTCCTTCTGCTGCAGTTTTTGAGTTCATGTCTTGGCCTGCCAGGGTGTCAACTGTGTCTCTTGTGTCTTGCACAATGCTCCTGAATCAAGGGTCCCAGGTGACGCCTGTAAGTCCCATCATACTGTAAGCCAACGATGAGAAAACTGGGTCTCCTTTCCCAAGCAGGGTTCCCTTTTTGGCCTTAATCGCTCACACTTTCCCATATAAGCAACCCCTACAGGTATTAAGGGTATTTTCAATGGTTCTACCACCTAGGGAATATTTCCCATGGGTGAGAAAAATCTCCAAATATCTTCTTTAAAAGGTTACATTACACACTAACCCCTTTTAAGGTAACGCTTCTAAATAGAAGATGATTATGGTGTGCCTGTGTTTAAAAACCAGGATATAAAAAAAAAACAAAAAAAACAAAAAAAACCCAGGATATAATGTCCATTTATTTGTTTATAATCGATATATAATACATAATTAACTTATCCATGTAAAGATTACACTCCATCCTTTGTACTTCTTTCCCCTGATACTACTTATAGCGATTTACCACAAATTATAAACAACTGAAATTATGAAAGGGTTAAATCTCAGATCTTGATTTCAAATGTTATTTGACACTGCCCTCCCCTCATGGCAACTACTGGGTTGTTCCAGAAGCTGGATCACGGGGATGGAAACCATGCTTCATGTTCCATCCACCTCTTGAAACTTTCTCAACCCTATCAACTCAACTTTCCTAACATCATCAGGATACCTATGTTACTGACAATTAACCCCAACCATTGACGCTTCAGATCTGTGGAAAAGATCCAGATAACTCCCTATATAGGTCACTAATTGCAGGCTTCATGTTTATAGTTTTAGCACCCCTACCCATCATCGCTCCCTGCCACGTTTTTGTTTTTGCAATATGACCTAAGCTAACCTTTCCAGTACCTATAATTTCCACCAGATATACATTGTTGAAGAGCAATCAGGATTTTTTAAGAAGAAAAATCCCTTTCTCAAGATATATTCCTATTAGTTTGCTCTCCTATATCCAGGTAAGCACATTGTGTTATTCCTGAGGCTTTTTTTTTTATATACCATCCTATGCTGATCCAAATCAAACAGACCTTTAGAGGGTACTGACAATGACGTCTTCATTGAATATGATCGCTGCTAAAGCTTCAGCTCCCTGTTTGCTCTGTAATGCTGTGCCAAGATCTTGGCCTTTAGATCTTCCCAGAATCCCCAGAAACCCGACTTATTTGTTTGTGAGTATAAGTGTTAGAATGATTTTTGCACCCACAACAAAATACAGGGATGAATCTTTTACTGGGCTGGAAATTTTGTCTTTACCCAAACATCGGACTCGGAGCCACTGAGAAGAACAGGAATACATATTCTGCATCGGTGCAATTATAAAACGTACCAGCATTAAAACAGAGTAAAAGAATTCACTGTAACAGTGAATTTTCATTTTTTTCTGAATATTAAAAGTATTAACATTTCTAAATTCCCATCGATACTGGTGGGAACTGTGAGGAAGGACTCACATTAACTTTTAAAATACAAATTAAAAAAGCTGGTCTTCATATCCTAGCCTGATGGCTTCAAGAAATCAGCAGGGTATCAAAAACTAACCCTAGCCCTCAAAATGGGCTCTGTTTGGGTATCATAAAGGCTAAGTAAACACAGTGGTTCTATCCTAGGAAGATAGCCAGAGATTCCATTTCACAATTTCTACTACAAGATCTCAAGAAAGCATACTAGTAATTGATTCCCCATCCACTTGGGCTTTATTTTGAGTCATAGGACAAAAGCACTTTTTTAAAAAAAATGAGACCTTTGAAGAAAGCAAAGGAAACGACAGTAAGAACCAAGCACAGCTCCCCTCAGCGGGAATGCGGCCAGGGGGCTGTGTCTGAGGGCCACAGTCCCCTTCCCTGCTTGCTTCCCGCGGGCGCCAGCCTCCGCCAAGGGCAGGGAGGGCACTGCAGCGTGAGGAGAGGCAGACAGTTTCGCTGGCTCCCACTTGCTCTTCAGGCCAACGTCCAGGCAGAAGTTGGCTTTGTGGGATTCCTGTCGCCCTGCCAACCCGTGGCACCCCAGGAACATTGCTAGGAGCATCCCGGCCAAATCCTGCATGAGAAGTCACCTCCTTCACATGGCCTTCCGTGTTGGGGGGTGAGACTACAGGAGACCCCTTCCGTCAGGCTTTATGGTGTTGTGTACCAGCCAGAGGACAAGTACGAGAGAGAAAAAGAAGGCAACTTGTGTAACCTCACGCCAGAGAAAGAATTCTTCAAAACAGCTGATCTGGGATGGAAGCCCAACCTCCCCAAACCTCAGTTCGGTTTGCTATTTTTTTCATTTACTGTTGGTTTTTAGCAAATGAAAGAATTCTGACCCTGTCCGCTTTGGACCATCACGCCATGGCTTTCTCAAAGACACAGTGATCTCAAGTCACTGTTGCCCAAATACCATACAGAATAAACCTGTGCACCATTTGGCAACAGTCAAGGCACAAAGTGTATTCGACATACGGATGTAGCACCCCGGTATAGATACAAATACGCAGATCTTCTCGAAGAGACTTTCACTTGCCATTGTTAAGGCCATAAATAGGAACTATTACTTCGGATGAGGTTCCTCTGACACCACGTGTATGTATACAGACGCCCAAATGCATATTCACATCCTCGTGTATAGAGGTGTTCAGAAGCAAACGCGACCATCTCATATTCGCACACAATCTCTTCTCTGAACCCATAAAAACAGAGCGTGTCCAGGGAATGTCGATTTGAATTTTATTGTACTTTTCTCAAGGAGAGTGGAAATCATAATCTCACACGATTTCTTTCAAATGGATAAACGTAGGCAATTTATCAATGCTTCCTTAAATTTTTACACCACACTGAACTCCAACAGGTCTTTGTTTTAAGGTAAACCAGGTTTTCGGTCCTTCCCTGTGGAGAAGTTACTTTCAAGTCAGTGAAAGTTCTTGGCCCATGATTAAAAGTCTTTGCCAATTAGTACTCAACAACTCCAATTCATTTTTTTCTGGTTCAAGATGAGTAGGAGCCTAATAAGGCTGTGATAAAAGGGCAAAAGGCACTGAGAGCCAAAAGCGGATTAATGAGCTCCTCCATTTATTTGTCTTCCTAACAGCTGAACTGTTACAACTATTGACACTCTTCAAAAGGTTCCGCTCTGAACCCTGTCCAGGCACTGCAGGCTCCAATGGACATCTTCAAATCCAGAGAATGGAGGGGCAAGAGCGTTCCCTGTGTGATGCCAAAACCAACAAAGCCCCATGGATCAGGTAATGAAACTTCAGCTTTTCCCCCTTTGAGATTTATTTACTGGCAGCTGACAAGGGGCAAATTCAGCTCGAATTGTGCAGTCAAGGCCCTGTCAAGCTTTGAGAGGCACCCTTGTCTTGAAGCACCTTCATGACTGGCATTTCACTCAAAAGCCCTCGGCACTGGTCCTTAACAGCTTATGACATCACAAAGGGCACTCCAGACAGATGCCTACATGGCATCCTGCAGCATTTTAAAAGAGAATTAGTGGTTTTAATTATGGTCGTAGTATGAAAGGGAACCATGCAAGCTCCACAGGAGACCTTTGATCAGACCCTTTTGCTAGTACAATGCCACGGAACTGTGACTATTCCTGGTAAGGGGCCTTTTCTTGCTGAATGACTCACCAGTGATCTTTGAATGCAGACAAGCTTCTAGCCCTCCCTCTTCATTAGTGAGCATTTCTATACAGGGGCCTATATAGCGCTTGGAGTCTAGGAGCTATACAATCGGGGGGAAAAGAATCCCTACAGATTCTGGCCTCTACTTAGGAAGTGCTGAAGGACTCGGAGTGACTTTATTCATTAAAACAGGTTGCTATTAATTAACTGTCATAATAAAATAAAGAACTATTATTTGCATTTCTTGCTATGTTCTCTTTAGTAATATGTATAAAAGATGCTTGTAACAGAAATGAATTTATTGAACAACTTCCCCCATTCCCCCCCATAATCCCCGCCTTTTTTTTTTTTTGCATCTTGGCCGCAGGAGCCTACTAATTATTGGGCTGGGATTTATGAGTCCAAATAGAAGTAAAACATAAATATAAAATTAGGTAAAGAAATACAAAATCCTTTTTATTTGCCCCTTTATGCGACTGAAAGAAAGCAAACAACAAATTAGCTTTATTTTTTAATGATTTCAGAGAATCCTCAAAGACAATGAAACCCCAACTTTTTTTCAAAATATCACTGGGTTGCTGTTTAGCTTGAAGTGTGAGATTATGTAACAATCAGAGCTACTCAGAAAAAAAAAAGTATTTTAACTTGAAGCAGAGCAAGATTCACTCTTCAAAAAAAAATTACTTTTTGGGAAACAGAAAAGTGTGTCTTTGGTCTGGTATGCATGTTTTAAGAATGTAACCTGCAAACTGATCCCAGTGAAAGGGCCCTTAAAAAGGTCTCCAATCGGTATTTAAAGTATATGAAAATAGCCCCTTCTCTTCTAGCATCTAATCCAGCAAAGCCATGAGGTGAAAGACAGAGGAAGTAGGAAGGTTGTTCTGAAGGATTCTCACTGAAATGCTAATTTGGTAACGCTGGATAAACAGAATTTGCATAAGGAGCACATGGCGGTGTAAGGAGCACACCCCATTCAACAGGGCATTGCCCTACCACGTTGCTGACCTGACGTCTGGGGGCTGACTTGGTCTTCGATTTTCGATTTTCGTATACAGCTTCTTTTCTTGGAGGAAACACTCTTGGACTATGGAATTTTGGAAGCGGGAGCAAGAGCAGGTTTTTCACACTCTGCTTCCTCAGACATTTTTCTTATTTCTCAGACTCTGCAGTTCTTTCCTCAGGTGCTTTAGAGCGACTGAAATATCAGGCAGCTGTGGATCATTCCATGCTTTCTGAGTGTAGAGACGGAAATGTCTGATGGTTTCCGATAACAAGACTTCAGGGTCTGCACCTCCTGCCCGAAGGCGTAACATCCGCTCGCAGGCGATGGCATAGTTCTTGTGCCAGTTTACCGGGTGCTCCTTTCGTAAATAGACAATCTCCTTATAGAGCTGAAAAATGGCAAAAATGTTAGTATTCCATTGTTATCCCTTGACTCTTTTTCACAAACCAGAAAACACAGAGGAATTAATAACACAAGGAAAAAACCCAAGCGGCCCATAGTCAAAATCTAATCATTGCCAGGCCATGCAGAAAATGCAAGAATGTTACTGTAATTATGACAGTGGCAGGAGGCAAATGTACTTCATCTAAAACTGCTTCTGGGGTTTTCGGATGCTACAGAGGGAACCTAAGACACAAGGTGTCAGGACAAAATGCTCTTCCTCCAGAAAGATGTTCTGGGAAAAGGATTTAGTTCTAATTCATGGAAAGCTATTTACTCAACAGGCAGAAAGGTTAAAACCCTAAATTTAGCTCTTGGAGAAAAAAATAGCTTTCTTTAGAAAAATGCATGGAAAAAGAACTTTACGGAATTTAAATTTTGACCCTCATTTTCACAGAAATTTCTCGCTACATTAAAAACAACAGTAATGACAATAGCAACAATAAAACAGCTCAAACAAATCCGTCATCGAACAGGCTGGACGTAAGAGAGTTCAAAAGACATCCTTACAGGAAGATATTAAAAATCTTTGGAGCGCCCTATAATTATAATTTTAATAGTTAAAACATTGCCCACAGGAATCAGGAATTTTGTTTTTCCAACACTGGAGACGACGGCATTCATCAGACAGAGTTGGAATCTTTGATATTGAGTTTTCCAGGGAGAAACATCAAAATTTAACAAATAAAAGACACACATCTGCACAATGGAATATTAGACTTGCTTATTTGGAAATTTCACAGCCTTCTTGGGGGCTGTCAAATTGCAGTCAGATCTGCAGGAACTTGAGGTCAGCAGCAGACTCCGCGCACAGAACAAGCAATGATGCTTTCTCCAAGGACAAGGGCTTTTGCAATTAGAACTGTATTCATCACATCATCCAGTTGAAAGGAACCCAATATATTATCTATTGGCCAACTTCTACTCTAGGGCAGATAAACACATATGTCATCTTGGTATTTAATAACCTTCAGTCTCCAAGCTGGCTTTTTTTTTTTTTTAAGTTTATTATTTTGAGAGTGAAAGAGAGTGAGAGTGGGGGAGGGGCAGAGAGAGAGGGAGAGCGAGAATCCTAATGTCTCCGTGATGTCAGTGCAGAGCCTGGCTCAAACTCACCAACCAGTGAGATCATGACCTGAGTTGATATTGAGTTGGACGCTTACCGGAGTGAGCCACCCAGACACCCCCAAGCTGGCTTTTAAAAGTTTGCCCCTCCACTTCCTTCACTCCATAGCAAAGGAAACAGCCACCTTGCACTTGCGTGTACACAGAAGCTATGACGCTACCTTCTACTCTCCCATTCTGTTGGTTAAACAGCCAATGTTTCCCTATCTTTCCTCATGGTCTTTTTTCTCTCTCTGCTGCTTCTCTTCTCAAGCCTCCCTCTGATGAGGGGCAGGTGTGAAGTGCACGACACGGTGCCAGGTACGAAGCAGGCTCTCAGAACTGTTCAGAAAAGTGTTCGGCTTTCAAATTCCCACCAAGGTGCTGGAGTTCAAAACAGAGGCCAGCCCTTCAGTGAGCATTCCCCAATGGCTCAAGAGAATAGGACCTCCATGTTACAGTCATTAGATAACAGAATGGGCATAATACCTGTATCTAGAACTCTTTATTCCTGACACATAGTCAACTTCTCCTGGGTGGCCCATTAAGCCCCGTGAGCTGTATCTTAAGAAGCCAGTCATTTCTCATCATGTGGAATTCCATTTCCTCCTCTATGTGAATGTTACTGTGACACTAGTCTTAGCAGACTGTATTCTATTTAGTGAGGACATCAACTTATCGAACGCATTCCTAAAGATAATAGGGATAGTCCCTGCTCGCCCAATACACCTGAACTTAATGTCCCGTGAACTGAAAGTTCTGCAGAAGCTATTGAGTGGAATACTATAATTCATGACAAAAATCTTACACCTAACAAGAATGTTCTTGAAACACCAGTACTGGGGGGTGGATTTGTGTTGACCCATCAAGTATTTGACCTCATCTGTCTTGCAAACAACGTCACATACCTGGAGACATATGCAAAGAAGACACCGTGGACTTGTGTCCACTGGAAATAGTAAAGCTTCTGGATCCAAAGGGACAAGAAGTCCGTGAATTAGCTTCAGTGGTGGCCTAGCGACGGAGGCCATGAAACAGGTCACTGATGACAATATGAAGTATCAGGAAGTCTGAGAGATTTCTCCCAACTAAATATGACTTGTTTTTCATGGAATCACGGGTATTAGAGACGAACAGGATATGACATGACCAGGGCATGAGAGATAATCAGTAAAGCTTAAAGCCCACTTCTATTTTTAGAACAAATCAAGGTCTGGAATGCTTAATTGACTTACAGTTGACAATTACTGGTGGGGTAGGCCTTGAACCTGGACCTTCCTAATGCCAGACAGCACTCCAGCTTGCTGCCTCCTGCAATCCATCCCTTGCTGTCCTCAAGTGGGCACCTTGGAGGGTTCTGCCTTTGTCCATATGGACTGTCCTTCCTTGGCCACTCTCTCACTCCCCTGCCCACAGTCGGTCTGGCTAGCTCGTTCTCCTCTTTCAAGGTGACACTCCAGTGACATCTCCGAAGCCTTCCCTCCCTCCCCATCCCTCTCCAGGAGGGTGAGCTCATGTACAGTGTGCTGACTGTAACTGAGGACTCCGTCTTCTGTCTCCCTCACTAGCCTCCCACCTCTTTGGTAGCAGGGACAGTGCTTGGTTATCTCCAGCACAATATATTAGGCACAGACTAGGTGCTCAATAAGTGCTCTGTGAGTAAACAAATAAATGAGTGAACAATGAACCCATGATCACAAAATTTAGGAGTACAATGAGTCCTACGGATGGGACTTTGTGTGATTCTGACTTAGCACTAAGCCGCTGCCCTGGTGACTAGACCCACAGCAGCCTAGAGGTCGCACACATGCCTCAGGTGCGCATACCTATGGCTCCCGGGCTCTGGTCTCACTGGCCCTTTGTCAGGATGTGTTTCCTACACAGCTGGCTCCAAGATGATCTCTGAAGGTGTCTGAGGAGCCCAGGGCTATGCGTCACAGAAAAGTAGGGGCTCGTCACAATGGTGCAACAGCAAGCCTGTGCCCCGGCCTACCATTTCCCGCCAGTGAGGACCGCCTACGCAAGAGCCTCCGTGTGGCGGGGCTGCGTGAGGGCTGAGCCAGCTTCCCAGGACCACAGTCAGAAGACAGAGCCTCTTGCCAAGACCTTTTGTCTTTCTCATGAAATCCCACCCAGCCAGGAACCTATCCTTTCAAATGCAGCCAGGGGCTCACGACTTTTGTCCAGAGGCCCACCTGTCAGAACTTATTTGGTGGTGACTGTTTCCTGTCCCCAAGGTTTCCCATTTGGTTCCTGCTGCTGCTGGTGTAACCAACCAGACAGACGTGATGGCTTAAGACAGTATAAGTTTATTACCTTCCACAGCTAGAGGTCAAAATTCATGAAATCGAGGGTTTTGTAAAACCAGCAGGGCTGGGTTCTTCCCGGAGGCTCTAGAATCTGTGTCTTTGCCCTTGCAGAGGCTGCCTGCACTCCCCATCTTGTGGCCCCTTCCTCCACCTTCCAGGCCAGCCATGTAGCATCTCTGAATCTTTTTCTCTATCCTCTGCTTGCATTATCATGTCTCCTTCTCTCTGACCCTCCTGTGTCCTTCTTAAAACGACCATGTGAGGGGCGACTGGGTGGCTTAGTCGGTTAAGCGTCCGACTTTCGCTTAGGTCATGATCTCGCGGTTCGTGGGTTCGAGCCCCGCGTCGGGCTCTGTGCTGACTGCCAGTTCAGAGCCTGGATCCTGTTTCAGTCTGTGACTCCCTCTCTCTCTGACCCTCCCCTGCTCATGCTGTCTCTCTCTCTCTCTCCTAGAAATAAATAAAAATATTAAAAAAAACCCGGCCAAGTGATTATAGAGGGTCCACCTGGGAAATGTGGGCTATTCTCCCCACCTCACTTAATCACACGAGCAAGGTCCCCCTTGTCACGTAAGGCTGTATATTCACAGGTTTGAGAGATTAAGACACGGACATCATTTGCCAACCACACCATTTCCTTTAGACATTATTTGTGATACACAAATAGTTTTCCCTTTATACTGCTTTATAAAAGTCAAGTAAAACTAGAAACAAGTAAAAACTCTACTGGGATACACACTCTCTCCATTCCAATTACCACCATCTTCTCCCCAAATATATTTATATATATATAAATGTAACATACGTTATATGCATGAGTGTAGAGTTGAGCCTTCACATCGGGAGGTACGTTCGCAGTTTCTGCCAGGTTAAAGATGAAGAACGGGGTTTTCATCCTGGGAGTGGGGCAGTGGGTGGGAACCTTCATTAAAATCATGTGGTCAACAGCAATAGCACTGCTAGGAATTTACCCAAGGGATACAGAAATGCTGATGCATAGGAGCACATGTACCCCAATGTTCATAGCAGCACTCTCCACAATAGCTAAAACATGGAAAGAGCCTAAGTGTCCATCAACAGATGAATGGATCAAGAAGATGTGGTTTATCTATACCATGGAATACTACATGGCAATGAGAAACAATGAAATCTGGCCATGTGTAGCAACATGGATGGACCTTGAGGGTGTTATGCTGAGCGAAATAAGTCAGGCAGAGAAGGACAAATATCATATGTTTGCACGTATAGGAGGATTGGGAGGAACTTGACGGAGGAACAAGGGGGAGAAGAAGGGCGGAAATGGTGGGGGAAAGGGAGAGAGGCAAACCATGAGAGACTTTTGAATGCTGACAAAAACTGAGGACTGATGGATGTGGGGGGAGGGGGGGATGGGCATGGAGGAGGACACTTGTGGGGATGAGCACTGAGTGTTATGTGGAAACTAATTTGACAATAAACTATTAAAAAAAAAATCATGTGGTCAAATTTCACATGTAAAGCTACACCTACCAGAGTTTTCCATTGATAAGGAACATATAAAACCCTTTACTGCATGATTTTTACCTCGCTCCTGTTCATAGGAGCTTATTCTGAACCAATAGCAGCTCCTTCTTTCCCCACTGCCAACACGCTGCATCCTCCCTGCTTGCCAAGGCTTTTAGAAAAAAGCTGAAATTCATCATCACTATTATACATCATTCTTCCTCCAGCTGCACATTTGCTGGTATGCAAGAGCAGCCGGGAAGGGGGAGGCTTGCTGAGTTCGTCAGCACACCCCTGGGGGTACCCATCGCCATGGCTCATGCCACGTGTGACTGGTTCTTCAGAGGTAGCTGGACTCTTTGACCACATGAACTCATCCAAATTGTATTCAGCACACCAATTAAATCAATACCTGCCTGAATAATGACTTGCTTTCTTCTTTTATGTGATTTCTCCCCCGGCTTTCCGACACTCAGTCACAGTAAAGAATTGTACAAGCATACAGTGCATCTTTGATCAGTTCTTCAAAGCAAGTGTTGGTCCCTATAACTAGGCTGATAACTTGAAATACGCTGTTTTCTGACTTTTCAAAAAACACGATTGCATACACCACAGTACATCTATTTTTGTAATTGCTATTTTGGCGCTGTATTTCTTGACAATTTCTTTTAAAACCTCTTTAAACTTATGTAAATCCTTTATATCGTGACTCAATCGTCGGTGCAGAGCACAGTTCCTGGCTCAGATTGGGCACCTTCCTTTGCTGACGGGAGCACCACAAAGTGTTCCATACAGGCACGACAGGAAAGTCCAGCACCTAGCACACGGACATTCAAACCTCTTTTAACGAGTCCCTCTGCTCCCTTAGACTATGAACCCCTTGAGGGTAGGAACGTGTTGTGCTCATATGTGTAGCTTCTAAGCCTAGCACGGTGTCTGGCCTCTAGGAAGCATTCAGCAAGTGCTTAATTGATTAGCACGTTCCACATGGATTCAGGGCATTATTAGCGTCTCGTCAACAATTACACTCGCTTTAGGTTAGTTTAGGAGGAAGCACAGGGGCAGAGCACTGTGCCCGAGTCAGGGGTATGTGAGTTTCAGATCCACCACTTGCAGCGATCTGGTAGCAGATCTCTCTACCTCCAGCGTGTTTCTTTTGTACGATGGGGAAAAGAGTAACTTCTTCATAGGTTGTTATGAGGATGAAATAAGATTATTAATGGACAGTGATTAGCACAATACCTCAAACAAAATGATTACTCATAAATGGTTTTTTTTTTCTTTTTTAGTCTGACAGTTGGCAGCTATTCAGAAGTGTTATTTTTATCGTACCCTTGACACCCCTACCCGCCAAATGAGAAGTGCCACCGGCTTCTCCCCTGTCAAATGAAAAACAGACCACAGACACAGAAGCGTAGGATAGTCACCTTGCTTGCCACATCTCTTCATTGGCCACAGATTCCCAAGAAGATGGGTCAAACCTGTAGTTACAAGAAAGCAGTGACATTTTTCTGCCAGCTACATGTATTGCTACAGACATGTACAGAATCCTTGTTTTATCATCTTACGAGGAAAATGAAAGAGGTTGGCTCTTGAAGTACTGATAGGGACTGAAATAATAAACGTATCCTAGAAAAGTCTGATCCTTAGGAATCTGAGATTTTGGTAAATACATTCTTAATCTGCATAATGAGCCCCAGTGCCTCACGGGAGCAAACGAAGGATTAGTGGGAAGAGGCCGGAGGCATCTGAGGACCAGCTGTTCCCAAGAACTGCAAGATGGGCAACAGGGCAGGGGCGAGGCCTGGGTTGCTCTATGGACACAGCTAAGAGCCACACAGCTGTGCAGCTAGGGGATAAGCTGGAGAGAGGGGACTCCTGGCTTTGCAAAGATCACTGCTGGGGCCAGGACACTGCTCAAAGAACAACGGCTAACCCATCTGCTGGATTTCAGCTTCTCTTAAGTTTCTTTCTTTCTTTCTTTCTTTTTTTTTTTTTAACATTTTTATTTATTATCGAGAGATAGAGCATGAGCTTGGGAGGGGCAGAGAGAGAGGGAGACACAAAATCTGAAGGAGGCTCCAGGCTCTGAGCTGTCAGCACAGAGCCCAACGCGGGGCTCGAACTCAAAACTGCGAGATCATGACCTGAGCTGAAGTCGGCCATTTAACCAACTGAGCCACCCAGGTGCCCCTTAATTAAATTTCTTATTATGTGTTTGTTTTGATGGAATGGAAATAATGAGTGGTGTTGTGTATTTGTACTATGGTCAGCTGTTTGTAGAAAAGGTTATTTTCTTCCTTCCTTCCTTCCTTCCTTCCTTTCTTTCTTTTTTTAAAGTAAGCTCTATACCTAAGGTGGGACCTGAATTCATAACCCCAAGATCAAGAATGGCACACTCTACTGACTGAGCCAGCTAGGTGCCCAGAATAGATTATTTTCTAACTTCTCCTCACAATGATGATGGAGTGCTTTTTATTTATTTGAGAGAGAGTGAGCAAGCAGGAGCGGGGGGAGGGGCATCGAGGGGGAGAGGGAGAGAATCCCATGCAGGCTCCCCATGGTCAGCATGGAGCCCGAAACGGGGCTCGACACGGGGTTCAAACTCACGAACCATGAGATCATGACCTGAGCTGAAATCAAGACTTGGAAGCTTAACCGACTGAGCCACCCAGGTGCCCCGAAGGAGTGCTTTGATATAAACCTACTTATCCATCTCTGGTTGGTGCACTGTGGTCTGTTTGCACATATCGATGCAAAACTCCTTTGTAGCATTTTTCATATGATCCTTGCCTGTCCTTGAATTATAAGCAATAATTACCTAATCTTTAAATCATCCATAACTTAAAAAATAGGCAAGAGAAGCACACTTCTATAGATGGGGACTCAATTTCCATATGGGTGAGAGTTAGCTCTGTAGAGATGCTTCAAGGAAGACTGATCATGCCCCAAACAACATAACCAGGCTAATGACAAATATGCAGAAAAAAGTTACTCAAGGGTCAGTCTCCCCTATAGACAAGTTATCTGCTATTCCTGAAGAAAGGAAAATATGGCAAGTTCATGCACGTGGAAACTCATGGGAAACAGAGTACCTTGTAAAGCCCTACTGCAGTTAATGGATCTCTTTCACCTTTAGGGCACGAGACAGAGGATGGTGGACAACATGGCGTCACAAGAGCTGGGAGTAGAAGGTGCAGGGCACCGACCTGCTGTGGTGCCCACTCAACCACAGCCCCCCCATTTGCCTCCCGTCTCCATATTGTTCTTCAAACATGAGAACAAGAAATACATGTTCTCTGTGACAATTCGTGTGGACAGCAAATAATACTAATAACTAATAAAAAAAAAAGTCAAAACTATTCATGGGCATCTCAAAATTTAGTTTTTTAAGCACACAAACCTGCCATACTCTGATGAAAAATAGAACTGCTGTTCCTACCTTCCATATTCTTCAGTCCAGTTATAGATATTTCTTGTGAGTTTAATCCATTCCTCAGGGTTGAATACAATCTCTGAAGGGACTAATTTGTCACAAGAACCCCAAGGCCAAAGTGAATAGTTCTTTTTCCAGGTTGGGTCACCTTCATGAATTCCTATGCAAACGAACGTTTCTTTTCTATTGAAAACAGAAAAGAAAGTGTTTTAACTCGAAGTTCTACATGTTAATAAATACAACTCATAAAGGGTCATTTTTGACTCCTCAAAACTTGGTTATGAATAAACCATTGGTAAGGCTTTTGGTTTATTTAAATCTTTCCCAAACAGATTGTTTAGAATTCATATTAGTGCAAAACAGCTGTTTGGGGAGCGCTGAGAAGTTAACAAAGATAAATGCTAAAACCTACCTGCTCATAACATTGTAAGAAATCTCGTGGGGATAAGCATTGTTATAATGAAACCTTCTGTGGTCCTGTCTCACATGAAAACTTAAATAATATTTGACACTTTTTTTTCATTTTACAGGTGGAAATATGTCTTCATTTGTTTCCCTGCTTAGAAGTAGTATCTCCTTCCTCAAACTCCCATTGCACTTTCTTCCTCTCTTTTATCGTTACTGTATTGTACTTATTGTTTGCATTCACAAATCTCCCCACATAGCCCAGAAGCATCCTGAAGATAGGCTCTCTATCTCTGAATTAACTCTAAATCGCACATAGCAGGATACTCAGCTAATCCACAATATTTGCTGAATAAAATCAGTTAGATTGAATAAACTATTAGGAGCTTCAAATCCTGCAAAAATTAGAATAGAAATGGCTTAAAAAGGTTGGTTCAAACTCACTATAATTGAATAGTTCCGTTCCAATTTGTGGTGTATGACTGGGTAGCTATTATGAAATACGAAAAAAGACGTATATTAGAAGAAATTACTTGAAAGTAATAAAAAAACGTCATATACTTTGAAACAAGATACTTCTGGCTTCGAGTTCAGATTTTTTCCCACCATTTATGACCTTCGTTATTTGGAGGAAATGACTTAACTACCTGTGTCTAGTCTCCCCGTCTGTGAAACGGGTAAACCCTTTCAGAGCTGTTTAAGATTAAATGGGGATCTGATACCGAAGTGCGGTCTTAGAACAGAGTAAGAGTTCTGATTTGGGGGAAGAAGAAGGGGGCACACTCCGCTCTGTCTCCCCCTCTGCATACTACACTTCCTGGACAGAATGCATGGAATCGGAGGGCTCTGAAAAGCAAATGGCTGAAAGAAGAACGGGGAAAGACCCCAGAATTCCAAGTGCTACCAAACCTGTGGGAGTTTGCCATTTTCTCCTGCCGATATTGCCTAGCCTGGACTCAAGGGAAGTCTAAGACCAAATGAGGACAAAAAGAGCTCCAAGAGAAGCCCCTTTTTTCAAGCCCAAGGAGGAGGGAGGGAAGGTTGGAGAGAGTGGAGGAAATCCCCTTGTTTCCCCTCTTCTCCTTCCCCGGGCACCAGGAAGAACTGCACCAGAGACACAGGCAGCGGCACAGTGACAGCAGAGGCAACCAGCAGGTTCCTACAGTTTGGAAGGAAAGGAACACTTCGCTGTCATCAGAGGACTTGTGGCTGCGAGAGCCGGGAGCAAATCCTCATTGCTCTTTATCTCTGTGTGGTCTCCGGCGACCTGGCCCCAGACAGACACAGTCACAGGACTTACACGGCAGACGAGGGAAATTAAAGCTCCAGCTTTCTGGCCAGAGAACCAGGAAAGAAGGCTCCCAAGAAGGAAAAGGGCAAGGGTGAAAGACAAAGGAAGGAGGTCAAGAGAGCAATCCCATGAAGTTGGGTATGAACTCCTGGCACATCTCTGAGCTCAGCATGTGTGGATCTGACCCTAAACAGACACTGGCCAGATGGCCACCTAAGTCCCAGACTGGGTAATGGGCAGCACACGCAGGGCCTGATTCAGATAGCACTGCCAGTGCTTTGAGAACAGAACCAACATTGGAACCACAGGACACAGGAAGCAGGTCAGAATTTGCAGCCCGAGATTTACCTGGCTGGCAGCCTGCTACACAAACAAACAAACAAACAAACAAATCAGCATTCTCGCTAGGAGTTAAATAAGGCCCAAATATCCAAAATGTCCAGGATATAATGCAAAATTATTCAGCTTATGAAGAAGCAGGAAAATCTCAATTCACAATGGAAAACATAATCAATAGATGTGAATTCCAAAATGGCACAGATGTTAGAATTGCCAAAGGCTTCAAAATACCTATTATAACCATGCCCCAAGAAGCAAAGGCAAGTACTCTTGAAATGAACAGAAAAATAGAAAATCTCAACAAAGAAACAGAAGATATAAAAAGGAGCCAAATGGAAATTAGAGACCTGAAAAATACAATGACAGAAATTTAAAATTCATTGGATGGGCTTAATACAAGTCTGGGGAGAGAGAGAGAAGCAGACAGTAAACTGAAGACAGATCAAGAGAAATGAGACAATTTAAACCACAAGCAAAAAGACTGAAAAAAAAAAAAAAAGTACAGTCTCAGGCACCTGTGGCATAGAACCAAAAGGTCTAATGTTCATGTCATCAGAATCCCAGGTGGAGAGGAGAAAAAAAAATGTGAAGCAGAAAAAGTATTTAAAGAAATAATGTCTAAAAAGCTCCCAAATTTTGCGAAAGACATAATCTTACAGATTTAAGCAGCTCAGTGAACCCCAAAGAGATTAGACTTAAAGAAATCCATGCTCAGATACACCGTAATCAAACAGCTACAAACTGAAGACAAATAATCTTGAAGGCAGCCAGAGAAAAACAGCACATTTCGCACAGAGAACAATGATTTGAAGGAGTGTGGATTTCTCAATAGAAACTACGCATCTCAGAAGGATGCAGAATAACATTTTTTAAATGCTGGAGTGGGGGAGAATCAATAACCCAGAACTTCATATCCAGAAATATTCTTTAAAAATGAGCATCAAATAAGGGCATTTTCAAATAAAGAAAAACTAAGAGAATTCACTGCTGATAGTCTTTCCCTAAAAGAAATGCTACAGGAATATCTTCAGATGGAAGAGAAATGATATAGAAGGGCAACTGGAATATCAGAATCAAAAAAGAAGGGCAACAGATCTGATAAATATCTTAGATTATTTTTTCTCTTAAATGTAAAAATATATGATGACAGGTGAAAACAAAAATGATCAAGTATCTGGTATAATTAATATATATGATACCACGATCAAAAGTGAGGAGGTTAACGGGACTTATATGGCAGTAAGTTTTCTATATTCCACTTGAAGTAGCAAAATATTAATCCTAAGTAGACTGTGAAAAGTTATGTACACGTGATTCTCAAGATCAACTGCTAAAAAAAATTTTTACCAAGAGTCATAGCACAAAATCTCAATAATTTTAAATGGAATACTAAAGAAATCAAATTTTCCAAAATATGGCAGGAAAAAGGAAAAGGGAAGCAGTGGACTGAAAAACAGAGGGAACAAACTGAGAGCAGATAATAAAATGGTAGACAGATCTCTAAATAGGTCAATCTTTTCATTAAATGCAAATGGTCTAAATACACCAATGAAAAGATAGACATTGTCAGAATGGAAAATAAAACAAGGCCCAAATATATGCTGTCTACAAGAAACCCACTTTAAATATGATATGGGTGGTTAAAAACAAAAGAATAAATAATAGTGTGCCATGAAAACACTACTCAAATTAAAACCAATCACAAACCCAGATTTTACAGAGAAAGATACAAATGCCATTTAATGAAGAAAGGGTGTTTTCAACAGATACTACAACAATTTGACATTTATACACAAAAACAAAACAATAACAAAGAATCCCCAAGAACCTTGTCTTAGTCCTCTGCCCCCTTACTAAAAGTAACTCCAAGTGGATCACTGATCTGAAATGTAGAAGATAAAATTATTAAACTTCTAGAAGAAAACATGCAAAAATCTCTGTGACCTGACATTAGGCAAAAGGTTCTTGGATATGACACCAAAACGTATAATCCATAAAAGAAAAAAATGAAAACTGGATTTCATCAAAGTAAAAATTTTATATGCAAAAGACAGTGCAAAAAAGAATAAAAGTCAAGCTACAAACTTTATGAATCACGTATTTGCTGAAGATCTGTACCTAGAATACAGAAAGAATCCTTAAAACTCAACAATTAAGAAAATAAACAATCCGACCATCCCACTCATATTCACACACAAACCTGTACATGAATGCTTACAGCAGCTCAGTCCCCAATCTGAAAATAACCCAAATGTCCCTCAACAGGTGACCAGATAGACAAACTGGTACAATGGAATACTACTCGGCAACGAAAAGGAACAGACTGTTGGTACACACAACTTGGACAGATCTCAAAGACATTACGCTAAGTGCAATATGCCAGTGTCAAAAGGTTACATACTCTATGAGTCCATCATATGACATTTTGGAAAAGGTAAAACTATAGCAATGGAATACAGAACAGTGGTAGCGGGGGCTAAAGCCTTGGGGACAGTATGACTACACAGGAGTAGCACAGGGCAGTTTCTGGGGTCATGGATCTCTTCTGTATCCTGATCATTGCGGGGGTTAAGCAAATGCATACATGTGTTAAAATTCACAGATTCTTAAAATTTATAGTTTTATAAATCATTTATAAAATTCCTAATATTCATAAAAATAAATATTATTGCATGTTAAAAATAAAATAGTACGTGTTCAATAATATTAACTTCATTCCTTTTAAAAAGTACCCACTTAGAGAGCTTTCGTATGATGCTGATGGTTCAATGCTTTGGGGGAAAAAATCTCTATCAAGCGCCTTTCAATTGTTTATGTCCTTTGACCTATAACTTCACTTCTGAAAATCTATTCTAAGAATTCAAACTTCTACCCCCTCCAAAAAAAACTATATACACAAAGTAATTTGTTGTAGTCTAGAGTTTTATCATAGTTAAAAAATAAGATAGTATACTAAATATCTACTAGCAGTTCCCTTCTCCTGTTATTATTAAAATATAGTACCTGTGCCTACTAAGAATATTTAGTTTGTAAAAACATTAAAAAATGGTTTTATAATAGTCAATGAAAAAACAGGATTCTTCTGCATTATGCTTTCAACTTTGTAGATATGCATTTTTTATTTATTGGTATTTGTGAAATAGAACTATATTTTTTCTAGTTAAAAAAATTTTTTTCTGGGGGCGACTGGGTGGCCCAATTGGTTAAGCATCTGACTTCAGCTCAGGTCATGATCTCACAGTTAGTGAGTTTGAGCCCCACATCAGGCTCTGTGCTGACAGCTCAGAGCCTGGACCCTGCTTTGGATTCTGTGACTCCGTCTCTCTCTGCCCCTCCTCCATTTGTGCTCTGTCTCTCTCTCTCTCTCAAAAATAAATAAACATTTAAAAAAATTCTTTTCTATAATGAACAATGCTAACAATGAACTAAAAATTTTATTTTAAAAACTGATACCAATAAGCAATATTTATCTTGAGGCCTTGGTTAATCAAAAATATGAACAAAAGTTTATGGGCCAGATACTTTATCACCATGCTTTACTAGTCAAAGCCTAGAAACAACAAAAATGTCCAAAAATAGAATATTTGTTATCATGCATCTATATGAGAATATTAAACAGTCAAGAAATGATGGTAATAAAAGCATTTTTCTGAGTACATGGGGAAATGCTTATGATATGGTATTAGGTGAAAAAACTGAATAGAAAACCAAGTATTATCTCAAGCTAGTAATTTAGGAGTGTGTGAGAATGTATACGTGTTTGCAGAAGTAAATAATTGATGTTAAAGATGAATGAAACTCCAAAAAGCTTACCAAAATAGTATCAGTGGATATGTTAAAGACAGATAGTATTGATCTTTATACTGCCTTGCCTGTACTTTTTAGAATTTCCACACGGAGCACACAGTATTTCCGTAACAAGGACATGCCTCATCCATACCAATGGGATAATGCCCTTCACAATGCAGGGCTCCCCGTCCCTCCCCACTCATCCCTTCACCTAGCCCTCTAAGCCTGTGCACCATGCTTACTGGACCATTCCCAGTTTCCCCAGGGCTCCGCAGGCCCTTTCCATGACTTTACACATGCACTTCCCTCGAATCAGCCTTCTCCCACCCACTTGGCAAATTCCTACTTAGTCTTTGAATCTCCAACATTTTGTCCATACCGACATTATCATGCTTACCAGATGAAGATGTAATTTATCTGCTTCATGTTTACAGCACCACCTGAAACCCTCTCCAAAAGACTGTGGCAGCATAGGTCATGCCCATGCATCTGTAGCTTATATAGTTGTTGGGCCGTTTTGGACACTCAATTATTTATTCAATAAATGCTGAATGAATGTCCCCAGGCAGAATTAATTGCTTTTTCATCCAAGCTCCCAGATAAATCATCCTCAGTAAACACACATTGAACATTTACTGGGTCTCACACTTTACAAAGCTCAGCTAGTAGAGAGCTTACCCCATGATATTAGAGCCAGTTATACTCATATCTATGTATATATACAACTAGATTGTGGCCTACTTGAACGTGGAACTGAGTCTCATTTTGCTGCCAAGGCCTAACATAAGTTGGAGCATAGTAGAGTCAATAAATGTTTGTGGGGTTGAATTAAATAAAATTAACCAAAAAAAGTTCATTTAGGGATGTTAATGGCTCTTAATATCTTATTCCAAAATAGAACAATTAAATATTACTCTCACGATACATTTATACTCGTAACTTATCACTTCATGAGCCATAGTAAACTTCAGGCTCTGAACACCAAAAGTGCCACATTATCATAACCCTAAGTAAGGGATAACTTAACTTTGGAATTTAGAAAGAATTTCTTAAATCCCCTTTATAAGAGAATAGAAATTATGAAATACATTTTCTTCTTCACACTGTGGACAATCTCAAGCATTTCATGGATAGGAAAGATCTTCAACACCATACCACTGAAGGAGTTATTCATTCTTGACCTTAACTATGAATAATTTTACGTTCTTAAGTCTAGAATTCACAATTCTCATATGTTATCTCAGTCAGCATAACTGTAGGTGTTTTTCTTATTTACAAAAATGCCTTATCCTTTATTAGAAAAATCCTTAAGCTATTTTTGTACAGTGATTATTGCTGGAAAAAAATTTGCTTTACACTTTAAAGGGGGCCATGGTGTTGATCAGGGGAAACTATAATTGCTTGCGACCCACCTGCAATGATTTCAAGTAGACAGGCACATCTCCAATTTCTCTGAATTGTACTAAGATCTTATTTGCTATTCTTGTTAATCTGTCTTTATTTTTCCTTTACCCAGAACAATAACATTTATTTCTGCCTGGCCTCATTTATGCACAGATATTCAATTTAATTACAAAGATAATCTCACCAGTGACAGGGAAATAGGTGTAGAAAATTGGTCTTTTGGATGAGACACAGCTGCTACATAAACAATTTTAGAAAAGCTTAAGACTTTAGAAAAGCTATTATATGAAAAGAATGCTTACTGTTTGTTTATTTCAAGAAAATGATAAAGATTAAATGTGACCATTCCACTAGGTAATATTCCTTCCACAGGATTCCACCGGTTTCCAGGAAAGCTGACACCTGGTAAGTGCTTGGCCATCTTGGGTAAATACCACTCATAAGTCATCATCTATCAGAAAAGTAACAAGTGAAGTCATATTTTTGATACACTTCTTTAAAAAGAATCAAGTTGACCAAGTTCTAAATGAGACAATGAGACAGTGAGACAATTTCTCACAATGAGAAAGTCTAAAATGTGGACATTATACGCATTAAATATTAACATAATTGAAAAATATGAACAAGCACAACCGAGGTATTTGGCACTGATGACTCCTCTGAATGATGTAAACCTTGGATTTCACTTCCTAAGCTATGCCTACTCTTGGTAACATAAGCCCTTAGTTTGACCTTACCTCCACGCACTTGACAGACGGACTAGCCAGAATGACCTTCCCCCGTCTCATACCTAGAGAATGTGTACCCAACTTTCAGACCAAGCTCAAGTATCATGTCATCCATGATGCCCTCCCCAGCTTCCACAGCAGAATGATACGCTCCTATAGCACCTTGTACCTACGTCTGTCACAGCTCTCACCCTACTCCTCACTAGACTGTGAGCTTCTAGAGGGAAGGGACTGTATGTTTTCATCTTTGTGCATCTGCACCTAGCACAGTGCCTGGCATTGAACGGTTCTCAGATTATGTCTGATGAAGTTGGAATGTCTTTGGTGGCCAGGCTAGACAACCTAGGCAAGATACAGAGATGTGTCATTACTCTACTCTTGTGTTCATTTATTTTCTCAAGAAACGAGTACTGCCTACTTACAATGAAGAAGATAAAATCCCTGCCCTTGAGGAGCTCAATGTCTGACAATCTACACCTCAAAGAGAAAGATTATCTGAATGTATTAGGATGTCCAAATTAGTTACATAACCTCACATGGTCTTTTGATTAAAATAAATCATTAATACCAGGAAAAATTATTTTTTCTTAATTCTATACTTAGTATATCCTTATCTATACTTTTATATGAACAAATTTACTTTTTTTTTTAAAGAAAAAGACTCCCATTTACACCTTCAAAGCTTTGTTATAGCTTAGATATCATCTTTTGAGCAATTATGCTTGTGTTACTTGCTTTATATAAGTAATTTAACTAGAAATGAAAACTTAATTTTAATCTAGGTATGCATCGTAAATACTCAAACATACTTATTGCATTAGGTTTTATTACCCAATAGTTTCAGTTCTTGGGGATATTAACATTAATTCAACACCTTTATATGCTATGACCTTAATATTTCTCATTTAATTCTCACAGTAACCTTATTGCATAGTAATCACATTAGATACTGCTGGGTGCCTACTCAACAGCTAATACCCTCCTCTTCCTCACTGAAAGAATCCTGACTTTGACCAGGTAGTCCAGGGCAGCTCCATGCTTCGATCTAGTCTTTCCCCTTTGCTAGCAAGGGTTTAGGAATTAGCATATGACCCAGTACTGACTAGGGGGGCGGCCCTCGGGGAAGTCTGCTAAGGGCTTCTGGGGCACATGTTACTCTCAACAGAGAGAGAAAGAGGAAGTTCGCAGGGGCAGGGAACAGGGGTAGAGAGAGAGAAAGAGGAGGGGAGTGGCAGGGAGGGGAGGGAAGAGGAGAGGCTTCCTTTTAGGATGTGATGCTTGAAACTGGGCATTCATCAGTTCAAGATGGATGTAGAAAAGTGGGCCTGGAACATTGACATCGCTTGAACTGCTTGTATTATCCATCCTAAAACCTCCTATCTTCAGACTACTTCTTATGTGAGATTAAAAACTCTATAGTTTAAGCTCTTAGGTATTCTGTTTCTTGCATTCAAAAGCATCCTAACTTACATGATGATCATTTCCATTTTATAGATCAGGAGACAGAAGCTCTGAGAGGAAAAATCATTAGCCCCATGTCACACATCCTGGAAGTGACAGAATGAGGACTTGAATTTAGGTCTAATTAACTTTGAAATCCACGCTTCTCAGCTATACTGGCTGCCATCCTAAACAGTATTTTTAAATCATGGTGGGATACCACATTATCAACTGATAACCTCGCTCTTGTCAGAAGCTAGACTGAAGATCAAATTAATCAATCTGTGTACCTGGCAGAAAAGCAAACTGCTTACAAAAAAATGTATAATTTGTAAGTCTCCCTACATTTGCCAGTCTTTTGATTCAGTTTTCTCCAAAATATTCAAATTATTCATTAATTTGACAAAATTTGTTAAGTAAGTATTGTGCCTAATAATTTGCTCAAACTAATCATAGTATTAAGATTAGTATAAAGATTAGAAATTCTCTTTCCCTGATGATTGCTCTAAAAACACCAGAGGTAGATTTGTTCTCTCTTAGGTATTTATGGTTTACATTAGAAATCTTATAGTTTAAATATATTTCTTCAGTTCTGGAAGATTGTTTTAACAGACCTGGAAATTCTCACAGGTCTCCAAACATATTTTTGTCACAAGGCCAACAAAGTTTACACACAAATTCTATAGCGGAATTGTGGTTAATAATTTCTATTTTGAATGAAACATTTACTTACCTCAAGTATGACTCATTTTACATTCAAACTAAAATATTTTAACCCCTGGACCAGTGGGCAGTGTTAATTTGAACAGCTGTGTTGGCCGAATATATTATTATTTGATTCTAACATGAAAAACATTAATTCTTAAAACATCCAGTTTAAAAAAATGTTTAATTTTTATTTATTTTTGAGACAGAGAGAGAGAGAGAGAGAGAGAAAGAGAGAGAGAGCAGGAGCTGGCAAAGAGAGAGGGGGACAGAATCCAAAGCAGTCTCCAGGCTCTCAGCTGTCAGCACAGAGCCTGATGTGGGGCTAGAACTCACTAGTGGCGAGATCAAGACCTGAGCCGAAGTTGGACACTTAACTGACTAAGCCACCCAGGCGCCCCCAAACATTCCAGTTAGATGACAAGGAAGCAATTCATATGGCTTATACTATTAGTTAAAATAAACAAAAGAACATGATGTATATTCTATTTAAGAGTGATCATGAAAACTGTACCCATCCACTGTTAAAAAATAGTTTAAAAATATTCATTTTAAAGTGATTACTGTTATTTTATTATAAGTATATTTTTCACATACTTACTTCCTGATCCACTAGCGAAATATCTGGCCTCAGTCCCTCGCAATAATGCATGTAACGGAGAGAATTCCCTGGCAAATCTCCTCTGAGTAAGATAATTGCATCAGGAGGCATAGAGGCCAGAAGGTTCTTTGCAAATTTATCAATAACATAGTTGGTCCTTTGGTCACAAATGCTAAATAAAAGGATAAAGAAACATTAAAATAGCAATATACTGCTACAGTTTTAACAAGACTGAGTTGATTTTCTGCCCCATTCTTTTCCTATCATGCACTCTACATGTAGTGTTTCAAAGTATTCTAATTTATATCTTCTAAAATGAATATATTTGAAAAAGAACACTATCATCTGAAAGAAAAAGGAACTAACTGTGCAATTAAACAAAAATCAGTGGACTGCTTTACTTCTGGAATTTATCATCATATCTATAAAAAGGGAATTGGTTAGTGCTTACGAATAAGTCCTTTTTTCCCCCCCTAAAAACACATCCAATTTCACCAAAAAGAAGTAGGGCTTCTGTTTCACTTGGAATTCAAGGTAATTTCATGTCAATTTGATTTAGACCAAAGGAATTTTCAGAAATGCAAAAGGAAATCTGCTGATTTCTGGCATAGCTTCGTATGACATTGGTCGGACTCTCTTGCACGCAAGGTTGATCCTTCCCACCAGTTCCCCACACCATAGGCTCTTCTCTCCTTTCTACGCTGAGAAATATTAGGGAAGGAGACCAACAAGGAGGAAGGGAAGGAACAGTTGGTGGAGTTGTCTCTTCCACTCCAGGCATGTTTTGCTACAGCCAACTACAGCAGTACAACTCCTTTCAGTGATGGAGTGGACCTTCTAATGTCAAAGAAAACTGGCATGAATTCTGAGAGCTTCCCATGAAAAAGGAAATTGACTACAAGAGAGTAAAAGCATCAAAACACGGAACAAGCACTGTCCTTCCTGTTATTATCAGGTTGGTTACATAAATGGTTTTGGGAAACACAACCTAAAGTCGAATCACTGGACTGGCATCACAAAAGCAAATGAACACCACTAGGAACAAAATATTAACCCTGCCTTTGTAACCGCTGCAACTGCTTCCTACTACGATTCCCTATTTCGCAGGGTGATACACTCACATTTTGCTACCTGGTGAAGTTGCTATCTATTCCATGCCCCTGGGACAAATACAAGAATCCAAACAAAATAAAACCGCCAAGCCTTGTACAAGCATCCCCGGTGTCTAGCCTGGATTGCCCTAAAGGCCCAAGTCAGGAGGAGATTGGGAGAAAACAAACTTGGGAGACATGGTAGGCTCCGCAGGCGCTAGCTGAGCTAGCTGTGGAGCTGTGCCTGGGACACGCATCCCCTTCTCACCAGGCCGCCTGTGAAGCAGCCTTCCTAACACTAGCTCTGCCCTGGTATTATAAAGAATGTCAGTTTTTAAAGTTAACTTGAAAGGGGACATTTAACCTTTTAATTATTACTTTTTAACGTCTTGATGTATATATGCATATATGTATGTATGTATGTATTTATGAGAGAGAGCAGGCATGTGAGTGGCAGAGGGAGAGGGAGAGAGAACTTAAGCAGGCACCACACCCAGAGCAGAGTCCCACGCTGGGCTCGATCTCACAACTTGTGCCGAAATCAAGAGTTGTACCTGAGCCACCAGGCGCCCCAGAAATTTAACCTTTTAAAATACCAATCAGGGCGCCTGGGTGGCTCAGTCGGTTAAGCGTCCAACTTCAGCTCAGGTCATGATCTCGTGGTTCATGGGTTTGAGCCTGCTTGGGATTCTGTGTCTCCCTCTCTCTCAGGCCTCCCAGCTCACACTCTGTCTCTGTCTCTGTCTCTCTCTCTCTCAAAAATAAAGAAACATTAATAAAAAAAATTTTTTGCATGCCAATCAAATCTCACTATAATGAAACTCCAGCAGACTCCTTCCACTTCTGTAATGTTTACTCAACACGGATGAAAATAAATGAACTATCATCTAAAACTTGGACATCTTTTATGTTAGACTGAGATTTTCATGGGCATGATTATTAAACAGTTTTTAAAAAATACATATAATACTAATAATGCATAAGAATTAAGAAACTTTTAGAACTTCAATGATTTCAAAAGGATTCATATTCACCAATATGAAGTGAACTAGAAAAGGGCCGGGTGTTACTCAAAAGATGACATCTTTGAAGTGTAAAGGGAATTATTTCAGGGCGTACAAAAAGGCCTCAACTCTTTACTCTCCATCTACGTGGTATCTTGGATCATGGACTTTTACACCTCCTCCAGATCCTCCAAAGTATCTCTCGGGCTCTTTAGGGGAAAATATACTAAGAGTTCACATGTCCCACCCACAGCCTGCTGGCAACGCCCTGACACTATGTCTCAGTGACGCTGAGATTCTGCTGGAATAGAAGCCCCGCATCTAGACCAAGCCGTCTCACTCTGCAAACCGGCGGAGGTTACAGGCGAAACGAAGGTCTAAGACTCTTAAGTCTCGAGGCGTCTCTTGTTACAGTGCTACTTGTCATAAAAATAAGCACGTGTTACCTGAAATTGGAATAGACCTGGTAAATGAGAAAAAGAGTTGCCGAAAGCCACTGCAGACACTGCAGCCCACTGGCGGTCAGCACTCGGTTGCTCTCGGACACAAGCGCAGCCCAGCCGACGCCGGCGAGCACGGCCACCACCGCATTGCTCTGCATCCAGAATCTTTCTACCTGCGCGGGAGACACGAGAGCAGCACATGCAGGTACCAGTCTGTTTAAAAAACACACCGTGTCCGCCTCGCTGCTCACGCCTGCTGTCATGCGGTCTTGTTAACAGACTCTCCCCAGTCCAATTCCAGGTCCCTTTATTTTTCAACTTTCAAATATTTCCTCTTTCCAGTTTGACACCCGAGTCTCCCTTTTTGGATCCACACCTTCTTTTCAGTACTGTGGCCTGCGCCTTCAACTCCTGCTGCTTGTGAGGTGGAGGAGGTGGAGAAGTGCTTTTGCTTTATTCCTGACGTCCCCACCCACGTGGGGGAGCTCCACTGGTGTAACATCCCTCACTTCTTTCCGTAGAGGGGCAGGCACAGGGTTGGCGGGGGAGTCTGGGCGCTGTGGGTGGGTCCGCATAGCCGTCCCCTTTCCTCTTTCTTTTGGAAGTGCCCACAGGATGCACCCATCCAGGAGCAGACTCTGTCCCTGTGCACCAGTGGGGTGTGTGTGTGTTTGGGGGGGAACCTGCCCTGCGCAGCACTGTTTGTGACTAGTGGGTGGGGCTGTCCATTCCAGGATGTGCTATGAGGAAGCCCCCTTGCTCACAGACATAAACCACATTCTCTAATCTCACCGTGATCAGTAATAAAGTAATAAAAATAAAAAAATGCATCCTGGTTTATCGCATTTTTCAGCCAGTTCAGAACTCAGATGATCAACTAGGGTGTTATTTATTAGGCTTCTTGAACACACCCACACACACCCACACACACCCACACACACACATACACACACACAGTTGGCTTCAGCCATTAAAGAGCTATCTACGTTATTAATTTCTACTACAAAGAGAATATGCTAATAACTTTTGATCTATAATAATGTATACACAATTTTAACTATTTCGGAGATAAGTCGCTCTTCTGCAAGATTCGTAAAGGCAAGTTTCTACACTCCTCATCAACTTTCCGCTCAAAAGGCTAAGTCAAACTTACCACACCCATGAAAAGTGGTTTGGAAATATCTAAATTCGCCCTCCAAGCGAAGAACAATGAATAAATGCAAAACATTCCAGTAAAGAGCCAAACTAATGATGGGTTCTGTCTGTCCCTATAAAAAAATTTAAATATGTCCAACATTATTTATGTGCATGAGTATCAATGATAATATCACATAGTTTTAAACGAGAGGAAAAAAAGAATTCAGTCCATAAAATTTTCCATTTTTAACTAGGGACAAAGAGTTCAGTTGAAAAAAATCTGAGCTGAACATATAATGAAAACATAGCAATTCACTACACACTGTACTGCATATCACAGACAACTTCACTTGGAACTACACAGTAAAAGATAGAAAGTTAAGATTCACAAAGAAACACAATTTATTAATCTTGTTAAATTTAAGAGGCAATTAAACATATGCAAAACAAAAGAATAATGCATTAAAATAAAAAGATTTTAAAATGACAAATCTCAGTATTGGTGAGGATGCAATAGTGTGAGAGTATATGTTAGTATTATCTTCAAGAGAAGTCACTTTGATAATATATATCAAGAGCCTTAAAAATAATCACACTCATTGACCTAGCAATTTGACATATAAGCCTAAATCTTTAACCAAAACCAGAAATGTGGATAAAGATTAATCCATAAAAATGCTTTAATATTACTTATAGTAGAAAGAATGGAAGCAATCTGAAGATTCTCAAATAGAAAAACATTTAAGGTAATTCTCCTACGTCACAGAATGGAGTTTTACACAGATGCTTAAATGATTTTAAGTATTTTTATGATACGGGCAAATGTTCACAATATAATGTTAAGTGTCAAGGAAACAACTATAAATGTATGTACATGTATAAATTTACATAAAACACTCAGACTAGAAAGTAAGTGAATAAAAAATTAATGGAGGTTAAGAGTGCTGCATTTTTTAAGTTTTCTTTTATCATCAGAGGTTACTTTTTTCTTCAGAGGAATTCAAATAAATGCTTACTTCTTTTGCAATGCAACAGTAAGTAGCTATGGGCAGAGTACAGGATCAAACCAGACGTTTAAGACATCCAATGACTTGCTTACTTAGATTATAATATAATGAATACTCAATCTTCCAAAATCATTCATTTATAATCAGGAAAAAAAACTAGCAAGAGAACAATACACATTTGCTGTAACAAGTGTCAGAGTCACATATTTTTAATATAAAATAATACTTGGAATGTTCTACAATGACATATTAAAAACAGAAACTGAATTAGTGAATATAGGGAAAATAAGAGGGAAAAAATTATTACTCACTTTCTGGCTAAAGATATATTTGCCCAAACTGCGAGGGCTTGAATGTTGAATGAGAGTTGGGTCCTCATACTTGTTACCTGAGAACTGTAGAAGACAATCTAACTTATTGTTAGTAGAAAACAAACTTGGTTAGTTCCAAATAAGACATTATTTATAAGATACATCTGATTATGCACTGAATAGTTTTAAGGGCTGGAGTCAGATTTTAAAATTATTTGGTCTTCTCATTTTAAAAATTCTTTAAAAAATCTTTTTTAATGTTTATTTTTTGAAATGTTTTATTTATTTCTAGGAGTGAGAGAGAGAGAGATGCTCAACAGCATGAGCAGGGGAGGGTCAGAGAGAGAGGGAGTCACAGTCTGAAACAGGCTCCAGGCTCTGAGCTGGCAGTCAGCACAGAGCCCGATGGGGGGCTCGAACCCACGAACCGCGAGATCATGACCTAAGGGAAAGTCGGACGCTTAACCAACTAAGCCACCCAGGTGCCCCGTTTTAATGTTTATTTTTGAGAGAGAGAGAGAGAAAGAGAGAAAGCATGAGTGGGGGAGGGGCAGAGAGAGGGAGAGACGCAGAATCTGAAGCAGGCTCCAGACTCTGAGCTGTCAGCAAAGAGCCCGACGCAGGGGTCAAACCCGAGAACCGTGAGATCATGACCTGAACTGAAGTCAGGAGTTCAACTGACTGAGCCGCCCAGGCGCCTTTCTTCTCATTTTAAATGTGGGAGAAAAAATCCCATTAGAAAGAGTTAAACAGTTCTAAGATGTTTTCCAATTGTAACATGTGGTTACCAATTTATATTATGTGGCTTAGGATCAGAGCAAGCAATTCCTCTGTATTTGTAATATTGGTATGGTGTATTGATATCATAAACCAATTTGTATCCTCTGATTGGTTTGGTAAGAAATCATCAGAAATAGGATGACATTACGGAAGTTTTTGAACTTCTGTCAGCAGTGCACACATGGCTTCCTGTCATTTAGTAATTGAAAACAAAATTAATTCAAATAATTTTCTGGAGATCCAATTATAAAAAAAGAAACAAGGACAAGAAAGGTGATCTCCAAACATTCTTCTCCCTTAAAAGGCTTCCTTGTTTTCTGTATTATTTGGTTCAAAAATGTTGAAGCCATCTCTGAGAAATGTATTCTTTTCCCTATAATTAAACTAAATTCTTCCATTAACCAGTAAGGGTTTCCCAACTGCTTTCTGAGTTCTAAAATAGCTCTAGCAGTCTCCACTTTTTAAAAAAGAAACAATTCTATACACCGTCTCGAAGAACTTTCTTCTCCCTACTGGCAATTTTGCTGGAGAAAATGCAATGCCATAATTATGGAAACCACACAATGTGTATTTTACTAATGGAGACTCATCTACTATGAGAAGATATTCTTACCCATTTTCAAATACACTTGAAAAATTGATTCCAGCGTGAGGCCCATTTCAAACCATTCTTCAAAAGGAATGAAGTCAGTCTCAAAATTAATTCTTGGAGATCTGTTGCTTAAGTGTTAGCTCTAAAACATGGTCACTGCCTAGGGTTAGATTCAATAATTTCCTTGTACAGGATTGCAATTTAGAGATACGCATGGGGAAAGAATTTAATTTGCTTGACTGGAAAAGGATAGATGATTAGGTCCCATCATTTTGAAGGATTTTCTAGTAAGTTAATTATGAGCTGCTGTTCTCAACACTCCTGTCCACCTGAAACAATTAAAGGCTAGAAATTCTCTCCCTCAATCAGAGAGTGCTAGGATTAAGCCTCCATTCTACATTATGATTTGGTTTGAACAAATAGCGTGGGTGTGAGTGGTCATTACTTTTGTCAAGTCTTTTTTCTGGGCCTATCACCTAATTGCTATTACTTCAATATAAAGGAAGCTTTTCTATTCCCCAATAGATGACCTTCATGTGCATCTGATAAAAGTTAGATGTGAAGTCTAGCATTATTCTTTTTTTTTTTTAACGTTTCTTTATTTTCGAGAAATAGAGGGGGGAGGAGGGGCACAGAGAGAGGGGGACGGAATCCCAAAGTCTCCGAACTGTCAGCACAGAGCCTGACGCAGGGCTTGAATTCACAAACCGCGAGACCATGACCTGAGCCGAAGTTGGACGCTCAACAAACTGAGCCACCCAGGCATCCCTAGCATTACTCTTGAGAGTTCTCTGGAGTTCAGGTGGGATTTGTGAAGGTAAGATATACTAGCAATCTTCAGTGTGATAACACCCCTGTAAGGTAGGTAGAAGAGAGCAGGGAGTGAGCCTTCTGGCACGGAGCAAAGCAGAATAAAGTAAAAGCCCACAGACACTGGTAAAGCAGTCTTTATAACTGAGCTTCTTGTGACCTTTTCTCCAAATGAAAAAAGAGCCACAAAAGGTTCAGTCAGACATAAACAAAAAAATTCAAAATTAGTTATGAAAACCAACAAAAAGCTCTGTAAGAGTAATTGGTGGCAGGAAACTGTTTCCAAGTTACAGTTTACAATGAAAAGCAGCAGGCTAATAAAACAGTATGTATATGATGATGTCATTTTTAAAAACAAAAACAGAAGGGATATTGGAAGGATATAGGCAAAAATGTTAACGGACAAGCAATAGTGGTTATCTCTGTATGTTGAAATGATAGCAATTTTAATTTTCTTATTTTTGCTTACCTGGATTTTCTAAACTTTCTATAATGATTATCATATTTGGGGAGTCTGGGGAAAAGGTCATTTAAAAAGAAAAGAAGGAAGGATGGAAGGAAAACAACAAGCTAGCAAGTTAACAGGACGGAAAATGTGAGAACCTATGAACTGCCTTGTATACAGAGTTAAAATAGTCTCCCCATGGGGCACCGGGGTGGCCCAGTCGCTTAAGCGTCCGACTTCAGCTCAGGTTATGATCTCACGGTTGGTGAGTTCAAGCCCTGCTTCAGGCTCTGTGCTGACAGCTGGGATCCTGGAGCCTGCTTTGGATTCTGTGTCTCTGTCTCCCTCTGGCTTCCCCCACTTCTGCTCTGTCTTTCTCTCTCTCAAAAATAAACGTTAAAAAAAATATATTCTCCCCATGTTTTAAAAATAGTTTTCAAACAGTCTTGGAAATCTCAAATTGATAATTACTTAGGAGATCACTTTAGTGTTATAGAAGACTATTTGCCATAATTGTATATTGAAAATATTATAAAAATAGTACCGGATTGGTAGGGACATTTTTCAAGTTGTCTTAATCTGTGTAGGTTTTAAAGCAAATATTAACCCATTTTTCAAAGAACCCTAGTAGATAATACAGATAAAATTTATTTGCTTAAACTGGCTCTGAAAGGGCTGGATATTAAGAATATTTAAGGGGCACCTGGGTTGGTCAGTTTGTTGGACGTCTGACTTGGCTCAGGTCATGATCTTACAGCTTTTGAGTTCAAGCCCCACGTTGGGCTCTGTGCTGACAACTCGAAGCCTGGAGCCTGCTTTAGATTCTGTGTCTCCCTCTCCGGCTCTCTGTGCTTCCCTGCCTGTGCTCTGTTTCTGTCTCCCTCTCTCTCTCTCTTTCTCTCAAAAATAAACATTTTAAAAAAATATTTAAGTCCAAAATAGAGCTTAAGGCAGCCTAAAGAAAAAGTCTTAAGAGACATTAAGTAAACAAAGCTCTGAAGAATTAAAGAACATAGCTCAATCTAAACAAAAAGAAAATAATCAAATTGCTAAGTATAATGTTATAAAATGTCTGGGGAGGGGAAGGATATATAAAACCAGAACAAAGAATAAATTATGTATAAAGAAACACTGCATTGGGTAATTTCGTACCTAAATGAAAGTTGAAACATTTGAGGTGTATACGTTCTATGTAGTCTCCTAATGACTGCTGTATTTATTACTCACTTCAAACTTTATCTTATTGAAGGAAATGCGAGAATGTTTGACAGTATACACACAACTGTTACCCGTACAGGCTAAAGCTATTTCTCAGACATAATGCTTCACAAAGAGATAAACCCAGAAATCCCAAAAATCACTTAAAGGAACAAATAGAGAATTTACTTAAAATCAGTTTCAAGGGTGCCTGAGTGGCTCAGTCAGTTAATCATCTGACTCTTGATCTGGGCTCAGGTCATGATCTCAGGGTTTGTGAGATCGAGCCCCAAATGGGGCTCTGTGCTGACAGCTGGAGCCTGCCTGGGATTCTCTCTTTCTCTCTGCCTCTCCCCTGCATACTGCACACTCACACTCTCCCTCTCTCTCTCAAAAATAAATAAACTTAAAAACAAAACAAAACACATTTTCAAATATATCATACTCACAGCAAAATTTCACACATACTGGATCCCATTTCAGATTTGGCCTAAACATAAAAGAGAAAAGTTTATTTGTGCAAGCATTAAACTGAAGCTGTATTAGGCTATTGTATTTTGACTACCTTGATTTAAAATATATGTTTTAAATAGACAAAGCAACATCTCTCTTTATTCAACCTTTACTGCTGAGCCTTACTGAGCTTTTGAAGAGAAGTCAATGAAAACTAAACACAGACATCCTTTAGGACAAATTAATGCAGAAATAATGATTGGCTAAAAATCAGTTAAAATATTTCCAGCAGGAATGATTAACACATTAATGAATTAACAGACTTTACACTTTTGTTACAGAGTCTCTTTAAGGCACTTTGATTAGAGCTCATTATCACATGTTAGTCTATAATTTCACAATTACGTGTGAATTATACAAATTTCAAATCTGGAATGGCCCTCAAGCGATATTGTAATGGAATAACCAATATAAGGAAGCCAGAGTATAAATTTAAAGTATCAAACTCTCTAAGTCAAGAAGTAATTAATAATTATCCTTTCATTAACCTATTTTATTATGAAATATCTCCTCCATACAAATAACATATATAATGTATATTTAAGGGATAAAGAATTTTTTTAAAAAAAATCTATAGAGCCACCAGTTACTTAAGAAACAGAACTGCACGAATACCATAGAGCATCTCACAAAAGCACTCATAAGCCTCGCTTTTCTTACCCCCTAATGGTAACTATTACCTTGAATTTGGTGTTAATTATTCCCCTACTTTCTAATAATATATAGTTCTACTTCTTTTGTACGTATCCTTGAGTAATAGACTGTTTAGTTTTTGCATGGTTTAGAATTTTCTATTAATGGTGCCAAATAACATGTAGTCTTCAGAGATTTGTCTTCTTACATAAGGCACAAAAAGCACAAACCATGAAAGAAAAATCTGATACGACTGTCTCTATTAAAATTTTTTTAAAAAACATGTGTTTGTCTTCCTATTTTTCAGATAACCTTTACCATAACCACATTCAGTGTTTTGCCCTGATTTATGTTTTAGGGAAAGCAAGGCCTTTTGAACTTTTATAACACAGTTTTAGTGAAATTATATAAAGTATGTACACATCAATATTACACTAAATACTACCATGACCACTATTTGTCAAATGTGAAAAAAGAAAGTGTTTTGGTTGAGGTACATTAAAATTTTTGAGTTTTTTTTTTTAACCTTTTTTTCCAAATATTTTAAAATCCCAGATCAAGGGGGCACAGGGATACTTGACACTAAGAAGAAGGAAATGTTTCAAGTGCTGGAAGCAGAGTCTTTTCAACCTTTGTCATCCTGAGAAACATATTCAGGATATACGACATTATGACGTCAGGTTAATTGACTCCATTTTTTTCTAATGTATGTTAAAGGCCATATTCCAAGGAGTAAGTCTGTTATGTAAATAACTGAAATGAAAATTCTATATGCTGTCATTCATAAGCATTGTTTTTTTTAGCCAAGGCCCAGGCAGAACACCGAAGTTTTGCCACTGACTTCCTTAAAAGGGTTTTTACTTACTTACTTATAAGACTTTATTTTATTTTTTTAAGTAATCTGTACACCCTACACAGGGCTTGAACTTAAAACTCCAAGATCAAGAGTCACATGCTCTACCAGCTGAGCCAGCCCAACACCGCAAAAGGCTTTGAAATGTAAATTTACCAGACGGAATGTTCCATATTCTTCCCTGAGAAAATGTGTCAAAAATCCCAGCAATGTCGTCTGGTCTCCCCACGTCCAGCGGGCCCGACTGAGGTAGGATGATACGGGAAGGTAGACGTAGGGCAACAAGCCAGCACCGAAGCACAGACTCAGCGTCACCAAGGAGCCCAGGCTCAGTTCCTGCACCAGAGCACACCGTGTTGTGTAACAACGTTTACTGCAATCCCTCCATCCTGGAACTTCCAGAACATAGCGAGGAAAACACCAAAATGTTTACTCAGAGCTGATCTCTCAATTCTTAGTAAGTTACCACGGAATCCTATGTTAAACCTTCTGAGTCTCATGGATTACTAGAAAATTGCATCAGCCTGAACTCCTTTGTGTGGCAGGTGAAGCAAATAATAGGAGTGAAGAATCCTGAGTATCATGTGTATTGCATCTTTTATATTTAAAACCATGTCACGACATGTATTATTCCGATACCGATTCACTTCACCGCCATCATCAGGAATAGACTTAACTATCTTCTCTCCTGTGATTACACACTGACAATATGATTCTCCCTACAAGGGTTTTGGGTGTTTCATGGAAATATTTGGCAGAAATGAAGCCAGCTTTTAAATTACCTCCCAGCTCATCCAAATGCTCTTTCTCCTCAGTTTCCATAGAGGATGGAGCACTGACGGAAATTTGTTGTGCGTGACAATGCTGCCTCATATGAGAATGTAGTTTTTCATCCACACATTTCTAAAATGTAGTACTGACAAAGTCTCATAAAGATTATATCCATAAGAATTCTGAAATACTAAAAGATTCGGAGAGTGGTTGCTTTAGTAATTGGGAAAGGAGTCTCTTACAAATACCATTATTGGAAATTGCCGACTTTTTCTTTACAAAACAGGAAAATTCATATGTGACAATAAATACAAGAACCACGGTTCACATTTGCCAGAAGAACAAGCAGTTGACTTCTCTTAGCATTTTCAAATAAACACTCTTAATTGAAAATGGAGTGTTTTTATTATAGTGCTGATTTCATTTGATATTTCTAAGGGGCTAATGAGATGCATAAAAATGATGCATGAAAAGAGTATAAGAAACAGCTATTCAGACAACATGTCTTTGCTATTCTTAAAAGTAATTTTAAATAAGTGAATGTTTATATTTGGGCTGTTTCTGCATGTTCTAAAGTTTGATTTAAAGTGGCACGATGCAGAATTTTCCTTTTGTATGGGAAATAAACAGGGAGACAATTACATGAGAGCGTTTTCAGAGAGCACAGGAAAGGGGCTCTGAGTCCAGGCTGCACAGACATTAGATCACCTGCAGAGCTTTTTGAAAATATTAATGCCCGAGCTTCACCCCAGACTGATTCAAACAGAATTATGTTAGGGTGAGATCAGCAAACATACACACACAAACACACACACACACACACACACACACACACACACAATGTATGTATGCATGTACACACATATACATATATGTACACACATATACACACTTTTTAAAAGCTTCCTAGGTAATCTGAGTAGAGGGGGCTGCAACCAAATGACTCAGGACTTTGTACTCTGCCTCAAATCACCTGACCAGTGAGATCCAACTACCCTGTCACTTTGGTGGTAGACCTTATTTTCTAGCCTCTGTTATTTAACTAGTGAAAATGAAACGTCCTTTGAAGAGTCATACTTCCCAAAATGTCATCATGCATCAGTAGCGACCTAAGTACAGGAAAAACAGGCTCTCAGACTAGACTCCTACCTTGTCAACTCTGAGTCCTGCATGTTTTATACAAAGCATACGGCTCTTCTTTCAATTAACTAACACAAGATATTTACTTTTTGTTGTTGTTGTTGTTTATTTTTGAGAGTGAGCGATAAAGCATGAGTGGGGGCGGGGGGGCAGAGAGAGAGACACACACACAGAATCTGAAGCAGCCTCCAGGCTCCAAACTGTCAGCACAGATTCCAACGCGGGGCTCACACTCACGAATGGTGAGATCATGACCTGTGCCGAAGGCAGACGCCCAACCGACTGACCCGCTCAGGCACCCCAAGATATTTACTCTTTATGTTCTTGACTGTCAGTGTACCTCTCTGCTATCTGAATGCACCTTCTCTGATGTCAGAAGCCTATCTAGGAGCAAGGCCACCAAGATGGCAACATAGATCATTCCTGACTTCAGTCTTCCTCACAAAAAGACCAGCTAGTGACTATCCACAGACAAGACATCATTGTGAAAAATCCCCGGATTCAGGGGCTGAAGCGCGCTGTGGCCCCAAGGACTAAGAAGAGCCATGCTAGGAAGAAGGAGCACTCTGACCGCATCTCCCCAGCCCCAGGCCAGCACTGCACTGCACTGACAGAGCATCCCCCAGGTCTAGATTTTCCAGTGGGAAAAGACAGTCCAAAATGGACATCCAGCTCCCCCAGCACTGCGGGTCACTTCCCAGGAGGCACATTCAGTTCTCACCTCATGAGGACCATGGTGGGGAAAAGGGGTGGCTGGGTTCAACCGCTGGGGATCACAGGGACAGAAGGGGAGCGGGGCTTTCAGCAACCAGGGCGCAGATTTGGCAGATGGTGGCCCTGCTTGCAGCGGTGCCCAGAGATCCGGGCCAGCCGTTCCACCCATCTGCAGAGCTGGGCCAGTAGCCGATGCTGATCTAAAATAATTCTGGTTTAATTGATCCAGGGCCTACTTTAACATAACAAAGGCCACATATGACAAGTCCATAGCTAACATCATACGCAATGGTGAAAGACAGAAAGGGGCACCTGGGTGGCTCAGTTGGTTGAGCGTCGACTTTGGTTCAGATTTTGCAGTTTGTGGGCTCGAGCCCCACGTTACGCTCTGTGCTGATAGCTCAGAGCCTGGAGCCTGCTTCAGATTCTGTGTCTCCGCCTCTCTCTGCTCCTCCGTCTGCCCCTCCCATGCTCATGCTCTGTCTCTCTGTCTGTCAGTAGTAAATAAACGTTAAAAATTAAAAAGAAAACGTTAAACATTTTTTTTTAAAATAAAGAAAGATGGAAAGATCTTCCTCTAAGGTCAGGAATAAGACAAGGGTACCCACTCTTACCAACTCCTGTTAAACACAATCCTGGAAGTACTACAGAGTATTCAGGCAAGGAAAAGAAATAAAAGCCATCCACATCAGAAAGGAAGAAGTAAAATTGTCTGTTTGCAGATGACACAATATTCTACAGAGAAAAGCCTAAAGACTCCACCAAAAATCTGTTAGACTAATAAATGAATTCAGTAAAGTTGCAGGATACAAAGTAATGCATAAAATTAGTTGTGTTCTATATACTAACAATAAATTGTCTGAAAAAAAGAAAAGGATCCCATTTATGATAGTATCAAAACCAATAAGATATCAAGCAATAAATTTAACTAAGGAGGTGAAAAATTGGTATTCTGAAAACTAAAAGGCACCGATGAAAGAAACTGAAGAAGAGACAAATAAATGGAAAGATATCCCTTGTACAGATTGGAAGAATTAAAAATTTTTAAGTGTCCATAATACACAAAGCCATAGATTCAATGAAATCTGTCAATATTCCAATGGCATTTTTAACAGAAATGGAAAAATGAATCCTAAAATTTATATGGAACCACAAAATGCCCCAAATAGCCAAAATAGTCTTGCAAAAGAGGAAGAAAGCTGGAGGCATCACACTTCCTGATTTCAAACCACATAGCAAAGCTATAGTAATCAGGAGGCAGTTCAAGATGGCGGGGTAGGAAGATTCTGAACCCCCCTCCTCCCACAGACACAACAAATTTACAAAGACCTGAAAATTATCTCAACAAGCACCTCCATAGCAAAGAATAAAAGGGCCATCTGAAATGGATAGAAGAGGCAGAGACATGGACTTACCAAAAACCTCATGCTGCAACCCACAATCAGGAGGGATTTCATAAATACAGGACTTCTCCCTGAGGGGTAAGGGGTTTGTGCCCCACATAAGGCACCCCAACCTTTGGGACCTGCACCAGAGTGACAATCCCCCACCAAATGTCTGGGTTTAAAAGCCAATAGGGCAAACATTCAGGAAATTCACAGGGCTGTAGGAAACAGAGACTCTGTTCTTAAGGGCTCATGTGTAGACTCACTCGCCCCACGACCTGGTACAGAAGCAGCAGTCTAGAAAGCGCTAGACCATAAGTGAAGAAGACTCTTTTGTTAATCTTAAAATGTCTGCTGTAAGTGCAGAAGCCTGGTGGAACTCTCTCTGGGGACAGACATGCTGGAGGGTACCATTTCTGGCATTCTTCCTTGACCCTGCTATTGCCAGTGAGGGCACTCCACTCCTGTGTGCCACTCCACCATGGCTCTGCCAAAGCCAGCCAGGCAAATGCCCAACCCCCACATCCCACTCCACCACAGCTCCACCAAAGCCAGCCAGTGAGCACAGGCTACACAGGGGACATACTTTGAGTGCCTGGATCTGATGGTCAAGGGAGATTGCATTTAGGGGTCCTATGGGTCTGAAACAATTGGAAAGACAGTTCTTGACCATCCTCAAGGGACTGCTCTGACAATAGACTAAAACACACCCTTGGTCTTCCTATGAATAAACTTCAGGCTGAGGGGTGGGAAAGATTCAGATTTACCAAACCTCTAAAGGCTACAGAAGTGCTCTCAGGGAACACAGGCTGAAGGCAACCATCTTTGAGCTCTCACCTGGCCTCACTACAGCTTGCTGGCATCTCCCAGAAAGAAGCTCATACACTCGTCTGGAGCCCTGAATTTGCAACAGACCCTAAGGGGAGACCTCCAGATTGCTTGGTCTGGAGGTCAGCAGGGCCTACAATTGCAGTCCCACAGGACTATATCTATTTGCATACATTAAAGATGCTAATTGAGGTTCTAGTTTCCAATCAGCCTGAAACTAGGTGCTATCTGAGATCCCTCCCTTTGGAACACTCACAGGCCTTGACACGATAACTGGAATCTACCAAGAAAACCCAGGCTGCTTAGACAATCATAAAGGTCTGGGAGACAAACAAGAGCTAGAGCAAGGTTAAACAATGAGGTACCTCCCCTACATAACGCCACTCCTGCAAGACTGGGAGAGGCAGCCATTTTGCCTAGTACAAAGAATCCGTCACAGAGAGTCAAGCAAAATGAGGAGACAGAGGAATACATTTCACATGAAAAAAAGATAAAACCCGGGGGTGGGGGAGATCTTAATCAAACAGAGATAAGTAATTTGCCTGACAGAGAATTAAAAGTAACGGTCATAAAGATGCTCGCCAAACTTGGGAGAAGAATGGACGTACACAGTGAGAAATTCAACAAAGACATGGAAAACATAAGACCATACCAAAAAGAAGTAACAGAACTGAAGAATACAATAACTGAACTGAAAAATACACTATAGGAGTTCAAGAGCAGACTGGATGAAGCAGATAGAATCAGTGAGCTGAAACAGAGGGAGTGGCACTCATCCAAACCAAACAGCAAAAGAAAAAAATTGTAAAACTGAATATAGCTTAAGAGATTTACAGGACAACATCAAGCAAAAAGTCATGTGTATTATAGGGGTCCCAGAAGAGAAGAGAGAAAGGGGCAAAAAGCTTATTTGAAAAAATAATTGTGAGAACTTCCCTTACCTGGGAAAGGAAAGAGACATCCAGATCCAAGAAGCCCAGAGAGTTCCAAAGAAGATGAACCCAAAGAGACCCACACCAAGACACATTATAATTAAAATTTCAAAAGTTAAGGAAGGAAGGAAGGAAGGAAGGAAGGAAGGAAGGAAGGAAGGAAGGAAGGAAGGAAGGGGGGTGGGAAGAAAAAAGGAAAGGAAAAATAGAAAAATGAAAATTATAGGCCATATCAGATATCCTTGAAGAACATAAATGCAAAAATCCTCAACAAAATATTATTAAATGCAATTTGACAATACATTTAAAGGATCATACACCATGATCAAGTGGGATCAAGGATGGTTCAACATCTGCACATCAGTCAACATGATATATACCACATTAACGGAATGAAGGATAAAAATCATACGATCATCTCAATAGATGCAGAAAAAGCACAAAATTCATTTACTATGAAAACTCTCAACAAAGTAGGTATATGGCCACTGAAAGGCTATCCATGACAAGCCCACAGCTAACATCATGTTCAACAGTGAGAAGCTAAAAGCTTTTCCACTAGTATCAGGAATAAGACAAGGATGCCCACTCTTACCATTCTTAATCAACATAGTATTGGAAGTCCTAGCCACAGAAATTAGGCAGGAAAAAATATAAAAAGCATACAACTGGAAAGGAAAACGTAAAACTGTCACTATCTGTAAATGGCATGGTTTTATATAATGAAAACGCTAAAGACTCCACCAACAAACTGTCAGAACTACTAACTGAATTCAGTAAAGTTGCAGGGTACAAAATCAATATAAAAAGATCTGTTGCTTTTTTTTTTTATACAGTAATGATGAACCATCAGGAAGAGAAATTACGAAACCAGTTCTGTTTATAATTGTATTAAAAAAGAATAAAATACCTACACATTTAAAAAAAAATTTTTTTTAGAGAACGATAGTGTGAGTGGGCAAGAAGGGCAGAAGGAGGGAGAGAGAGAGAGAGAGAGAGTGAATGAGAGAGAATCCTAAGCAAGATCCATGCTCAGTGTGGAGCCTGATGTGGGCTTGATCCCACAACCCTGGGATCACAACCTGAGCTGAAATCAAGAGTCAGACACTCAACCAACTGAGCTGCCCAGGCGTCCCTACCTACAAATAAATTTCACCAAGAGGCAAAAGACCTGTACACCGAAAACAATAAGACACTGATTAAAGAAACTAAAGAAGACTAAATAAATGGAAAGATATTCCATGCTCGTGGATTGGAAGAGTTTATATATATATACTCTTATATATAAGAGTATATAACAACATTATATAATGTTAAAACATTCAAAGCAATCTACAGATTCAAGGCAATCTCTAACAAAATTCCAATGTCATTTTTCACAGAAATAGAACAAATAGGACACTTGTATGAAATCACAAAAGATCCCAAATAGCCAAAACCATCTTGAAAAAGAACAACAAAGCTGGAGGCATCATGCTCCCTGATTTCAAACTATACTATAAAGCTATAGTGTTTAAAACAGTGTGGTACTGGCATAAATACAGACACATGGATCAAAGGAGCAGAATAAAGAGTCCAGAAATAAACCCATGCATACATGTTTAATTAATGACAGACAGGCAAAAATATACCAGAGGGAAAAGACCAGTCTTTTAAAAAAATGGCGTTAGGAAAACTGGACAGTCACATGCAAAAGAATGAAACTGGATCACTATCTTATACACCACATATAAAAATTAACTCAAAATGGATTAAAGACTTGATTGTAAGATGTGGAACTATAAAACTCCTAAGAGAAAACATAGAAAACATAGGGAGTATTATTTGTTCACAAAAAAAGGAGGAAATTCTGCCATTTGCAACCATATGGATAAAACTTGATGGTGTTATGCTAAATGAAATAAGTCAGACTGAGAAAGGCAAATACTGTATGGCTTACCTGTATGTGGGATCTTAAGAAACTGAACTCCCAGAAACAAAGAGTAGATTGGTGATTGCTAGAGGCAGGGTTAGAGATTGGGTGAAACGGGTGAAGGTGGTCAAAGTGTACAAACTTCCAGTTATAAAATGAGTAGGTTTGGGGGATGTAATGTACGGCCAGGTGACTATAGTACTGTACTGTACATCTGAAAGATGCTATGAGAATAGATCTTAAGAGTTCTCAACACACACACACACACACACACACAATTTTAACTACGTGAGGTGATGGAGGTGTTAATGAACCTCTCATTGTGGTAACCTCACATATCAAATCATCACCTTGTATACCTTAAGCTTCCACAATATTATATGTCAACTGCATCTCAATAAGCTGGAAAGAGAAAAAGGAAAAAAATGAAGACTGGAAAACAAAAGGCTGGCTACGATTACTGACAGCAGGGTGTAAATGCACCCCCATCTGCACATCCATCAATCCACAAGGAAAATATTTGGGCCTCCTCAGGTTTGTACTCTAAGAAAAGTCTTCACTGAATTATATTTTTTATGTTATATCTCCATTTTTAAAAATCAAAGGTTTATATAATAAAAGATGAGATAAAGACTTTTCTGTATCTTCTGTAAAACCACTATTAGACACTGCCTGCTACCCTAAATTCCTTACATAATGTACGTGACTGACTTCCCAGAATTCAGTTCCAAGAAAGAGCTGATCTTTCCTGCCAATTGTCATGTTCCGTTTTTATTTTTTATCACATAATAAGAATTTTATAACCTGCATGTTACCCTTTTTGCTTTGTTGCCAGAAGCTAAAAACAAAATACGTTCAAGTACAGTAAATACAATTAACCTAAAGTCTTGGTACAATTTCCCTATTTCTGTGTAGTAATTTTATTAAACATATATTTTCTAATATAATTCTGACTATAGCAACAAATAATGGAATGATAAATAAATGTAGCTGAGGTATAATTAGCAAACACATAAACACTAAATTAAGTAAAATGACTCCTGTGTTGGCTTTGTATGTAGGTTGCTTCAACCTCTGGGAGGAAGGCTGACAGAATGAAGGGCTTCTGTCTTTCCGAACACTCCCGTCTAACTCAGCTCCCTGCCTTCTTATTACATCTCCTAATGCCTTACAAAGTACAGTAATTCTCTTATATTGCTTTATACCACTATTTAAATCAATAATCATTTTTCCTTTGAAAGAAAGGAAAAGCTAAAATAAGTCATCTTGAATTCTATGGAAATCTGTTCTGAGAAAACAGGATTGTTATTTGTCAGAGATTTTATTATTTGGGTCACAGGCAGGGATGAGGTCTCGTTTTGTTGGCCGCTGCATCTCTAACACCTAGAATGCCATCTGGCAGAGAGCAGGTGCTCGACAAACAGCTGGATGAATGAATAAACTGTTATGAATACACTATCCTTTGTCTTAGAACATATAATAAAATAATCAAGGGAATCTGTTACTATTGTTGTAACTCCTTTCAGCCTATTATTATCAGGGTGCTGTTCAGAATCAGTAAGAGTATGATGAAACAGGCCAGATACCACTGCAATCAATACTGCATAATTTTTGCAAATCCCATTTCGTTCCAGTCAATGTTATTAGAGCCTAAGGTCATTTATACATTATATAAAACTAAAAAAAAAAATTAAAGCTCCATGTTTTCTCATGCCATAAGTGTTATATTGGGCCTTAATAAAATATTACGAATTTTCATTAAAAACACTCAAAAACCTACCTTCTCTTTTAAAAGTCGGAAGAGAATCCATGGTATTATGCACAAAATATAGAGTACTATTGTGTGCTGATTACATAAGCTAAGGCCACAGCAGAAAGCACCAATTTTAGCTATCTGAAAAAAAAAATCTAGGTTAAAAATTAATATAAAACCCATAAGTAAGTACAATGGTAAAAAGCTATTCTTTATATTAAAGCCAAGCACTTGTACCATAGGTCAGGCTAAAGTCAACCTCTTAGATACAACCAGTCACACTTCAACAGACACTAATATTTATCACCACAATTTTTTATAATATTGCCCATTCTCATCAAATCATTGCAGTTTGACCTTACATGACCACCTTCAAATTAAGTTTCCGAAACTTCTGTGTGATGACTATATCAGTCCTAACAATAATAGGATACTGTGTTATTCAAGTAAAACATATAACTAAAGCACAGTCATTCTTTCTGTTTCACTTTTTCTCCTATTAAATAAAGTATAACAGCAGTGCCTGGGTGACTCAGTTGGTTAAGTGCCTGACTCTGATTTTGGCTCAGTTCATGATCTTATGGTTTGGGAGTTCGAGCCCTGCATCAGGCACTGTGCTCACAGCTTGGAGCCTGCTTCAGATCCTCTGTTTCCCTCTCTAAATAAATAAATAAATAAATAAATAAATACATGTTTAAAAAGTTTCAATAATAAATAAGTAAAATAAAGTATAATAATTTTACTTGGAAACCAGGTCATGGGTGCTGTTTTTGCTTTTTTTGAAATATACAATTTTCATAATCGGAAAAAAGTTTATTTTGAACAAAAAATAAACTCTAAAGCAGCATAGAAATGTTTATGGAAACCCCAGATAAACCAGGATGTTCTTCTGTTTATATATTCTTCAGCAACAAAAGGCTGCCTATAGCAAGATGGTTTGGTACTTTCCAATGTGTGGACTGTTAACTCCTAGAAGACAGAGTTCCTTCACATTTCAAATGGTTGTGATATTAGCATTTGCCTTAAAATTCATGGTAACCTCTTCTGAACTACTTTGTTTATGCATTTGATACTCTTCTCATAGTTAAAAAATAATACAACTTTTTTTTTCTTTTGAGAGAGAGAATCTTAAGCAGGCTTCACACCCAGCATGGAGCCTGATGTGGGGCTTGATCTCGTGACTGTGAGATTGTGACCTGAACCAAAATCAAGAGCTGGATGCTTAATTGACTAAGCCATCCAGGTGCACCCACCCCAATAGTACAAATGTGGGTAATTTTGGCAATTAGAGAGTCAGTCAATGTACCATACTGACATATAACCTAAGGTGGTCAGTCTGGAGCTTGGCCTC
>NW_027527551.1:3539271-3562946 GCF_008692635.1 Crocuta crocuta | reverse complement strand
ACACACGACGGTGGGACTCACCACCAAGCCTATCTCTCCCATAGGACTTGGAGGGGTTTCCAAACCTCTCATTCTCCAGAAAGCTTCTGAACTCAGAGAGGAAAATGAGTCCCATGTTTTATGAAGGCTATCATGGGTCACCATAAAAGAACTCAGAATATTTTCTCTCTCGACATGCCTAGATTACCTTGACAGTAATCAGAACAGATACTCAGTGCCCAAACAAAAGTTAAAAAGAAATATAGCAACTGTCTAAAAATTAAACAAAAAGTGACTTCACTTTGATCAAAATAGGTTACCTTTGATCTTTCTTTTGCAGTTGCTGCCTCCTCAAACTGTACAGTAAGAGCCATAAGCAGCCCCACAAACAGATTGTTTAAGCTAAAAACCTCTGCTGCAATGGACCACTGCCATGTTAGACGAGAGAATGAAAACACCCCCGCAGCAAGGATTCCTCCAGCATGTGAGCCAGAAAGCCTGCAAATACAGATAACATGAAATCTTCTTTCCCGACAAAAAGAACCGACTTTATTTTCCTTTTTATAAACTGTAGCAGCAGAAATTATGACAGTCACCCAGCCCTATCCCAACACATTATATGGTTAATACATTCCTTCCGTGTAATAATTTCTTTCCACACGTTTTAATTAGCAAGCCCATATATTAACGTATTAATACAAGGGAACGAACCAGCGGGGTCTCCTGTGGACTGAATGAGGTTTAGTTCTTAGACGGAACCTCTAAGATTTGAGCCGGTCCAGAAAGCCTGAAGTGACAGTAGCTAGACAGATAACAAACCTGAGTCACTTTTCTTGCTATAGCCACAACGAAGGATGGTCTGGTTAAGACGGAACTATGTTGAATTGTAAAAATTAATGAAATGAAAGAAGACTATTCAGGAATGCTCTTTCCCCCTTCTTGTGGCATGTTTGGACCTAGGCACCTGTCACACGACCACACTAAAGAGTGTATCTCTCAACATAGGGCAAAGACGTCTTCATCACAATATTTGGTGACTTTAAGACCTTGAAAGCTAAGTTCTTAATTTCCAATGATTTCTTCTGGATCAAAGTTGAAGTTGAAAGCGATATATTCTCTTTTTTAAAAACAGGGATGGGAATGTGAACTTCATGAACACTAAAACAATCAAATGCTACACTTGGAAAAAAATTTCTCAACCCCAATGCCAACGAGAGCCAGACATTTCAAATTGATCAGGAAGTTCGATCTCAATTCAGAAATTTGATCTGAGACTAGCAACGTGGTAGAATATGCTAGCACATATCAAAGCATAGCAACTTCCTATCTTACTAGAAGTCTGAAATGATGAGAAAGCTGTTACCAAATATCTCTTTCTAACATGTGTTATGATTCAGCAAGCATTACGGAGTCTAATGGTTACAATATTATGTGGCCCTAAGTCATCACTTTTAAACTATATTGTTTTGTGTAAAAAGCTGTGGAGTAACTTTGTGAAGAAGTTGTGGCCTTTAAGCAAGCATTATAGAAAAAAAAAGTTAAAATAAAATTTTGATATCACCAAACTTGTTTTTGAGGTCCTCCTTCCAATTTCTTTCTTTTTTCCCTTATAAAAATCATCCGTTTATTTCTTTCAGAGTTCCCCATTCTTCCAATGACCCTGATTCAACACATTAAAGGCATTTATTCCTTCTAAATTATGTTCCAAATTCCTTTCAACTTGTACTCATACTACCTTAGACTCAATTATTTTAATAGTTTCATAAGTTGTCTTCTGTTTTCCAATCAATTCCTCAATATAACATCACATTAAACTTCTAAAAACATGTTCTTTATGATTACCTAGCCCCCCCAATTTAAGGGCTCTTTGTAGCCTGTAGGAAATGAGTTAGGTTGGAATCCAAGCTCCCAACAAATAGTACCTAGCCACAAATTATTCTCTACCATTGTTATTATCTACCAACATTATTATCTCTACCAACCAGTTAGGATCCTCAAAATTCCCTATTAAGACATGTCTTTTCCCAGTGCCATGCCTCTGCTCATGCTGTACCCATGAACTCAGTGTCTTCGCGGCCTCTATTTATTCAACCTCTGCTCTTTTCTCACATTTCTCTTCAATCCCCGGGTTTCTAGCTCATCTTGGAACATGTATGGCATGTAACTGCCTGTGATAATTATTCTGACGTTATATTTGAAATGTGAACTGGAGTTAAACTTCATTGATATTGGAAGTCTTTAGCTCCAAGCACAGAAAGGGAACTTAGTGAATGAAAGAATAAATTAATCTTAAAGAATGGTAACATTCTTAACGGAATTTCCATGGTTCATCTGTCAATATTACTTTGGAAAGTCAGCATAAGATATAAGATTCCTTCCTCTACTTAAAACATAAATTAGCTTCCTTGGGAAAATGCCTGATTCCAGGTCTGTAGTAGCTCAAGTATAAAATGAATTTGAAGTATCTTGTTGCAGAACGTAAGGAAGTGTTCAGGAGGGGACATGACAAAAGGACATGGCGTGAACTTAAAGGGGCCAATCAGAGATAATTTGAACATCAATAATTATAGTAATAGATTGTAACCCAATGAATAATCTATAGTGATAGAAATAAATAAATGGGAGAAGAGAAAGTCCATTGAAAGTCAACGACTAATAATTGTAGAAAAAATGATGGACTTGGGAGCCATCATCATCAGAATAATGGATACCAAAATTAGTGGCTAACAGTTTTGCACCAACAGAAATATGTACATAAGTCTAAAGGTATCCCTCTAGAAATAGATTGTCTGCAAAAGGAAAAATGCTAACTTTACAGTGGTAAACCTGGCAGACACAATCTTAACCACATGATCAAAGTTAAAACCCAGAAATGGGACAAACATCACAAACTTCCCGATCTAATCCAATCAAAAGAACAGAGCATCATTTCTATGGTAATCTTGCCAAAATGTATTACCTCAAGCTACAGACAAATTCAAATTGAAGAACATTCCACAAAATAACTGGCCAATATATACCCCCTAAAATGTCAAGGTCTTCAAAGACAAAAACAAAAAGAAAAAAAAAAACAAACAAAAACAAAAAAACCCACGTGCCTGTATGAAGAAGACTAAAGCAATACAACAGAAGAAAAGGCATGATCTCGAATTTTCTTCTGCTAAATAGGATATTATTGGAATAATTGGCAAAATCTGAATCACCTCTATAGATAACAGTGTTGTATCAGTGATAACTTCCTGACTTTGAGAAGTATACTGTGGATATGTAAGAAAATGTGTTTGTTTTTAAGAAACACATCTTGAAGCACTTAAGGGTAAAAGGGTACCATCTATGCAGCTTACTCTTAAACGGTTAAAAACAAAACAATACACACACATGGCTTGTGGCTAATGATACTGAGCATCTTTTCAAGTGCTCATTGGCTATTTGTATGTTTTCCCTGGAGACGTTTATTCAGACCCACTGTCCATTTAAATATGAGGTTGTCCTTTGTATTATTGTAGAGTTCTTCTCCACTTCCTTTTGATACATTTCTTTTCTGCGAAACACAGCCAGAGTCCATTGCTTGCATCCAAGAGCCCTGACTGAAACAAACTGCCTTCCCTCTTTGTTATTTCTATTACATTTTCAAGGGAAACTATGTGAGAAAATTCTGAAAATAAATGCTGAAGATGCTATAGCTTTGTGACAAACAGAAGAGACGGCAGGATGTCTAAGAACAGAATGCGTGCATCCATACATAGGATATGTAGAATACAAAACATTTTGGAGGCCTCATTTTACTATTTGATTTGCAGTTTTCCTAGTAATGTATATAAGCTAAGCTTGTACGAATTCCATTGATTTCAGCAGCCTATTGTAAACAGTGAATATCCATTAAAACACACGTATTTTAACAAACTGCCTTTAAATCTGCTTTATGCTAAGATTCAGAATCGATCACCATTTATTGCCCATGTAACGTGTATAAACAAGTGGGCTAAGAGAAACAGAGACAATTCAAAACATCTGTCGGGGGGAAACTCCGCAAGTTGAGGAGGGGCACATGCAAGGATTTGCACGCGGCGATAAAGGCTCAGGGAGGCTGCAGAGACTGCGAACGTGGAGTGGCAGGATCCGTGAGGAAGGATCTGGAAAGGCTGGATAGAGCCAGGGCTAGCGGCTAGGACAGAAGGATAAGAGGGAAGGGAGTCTGTAATGAACCACGGGACCTAGATTGGATGGGGAAGGAAGCAAAGCAGCAGAGGGCTGATGAAGACAATAAAAAGGATAAGCAAAGGGTTCTAGGTCTCAGTTAAATGGAAGACAAGTGTAGAGGCATCAAGGAAATGAGTGGACTGAAAACTAAAGTCATGTCGGGTAGTGGAAAGTCGGCTGGGGAAGGGGACATCGAGCTGACAAAGGGTGGAACAGGCCAGTTAAACAAGACTAGATGCTATATTGAAGGCAGCCTGTGAGGGGAAAGAGTTTAATGAGGCTGTTCTCAAAATCATAGGATTTTCATTAAAACTATGTATTTGTCCCAAAAGACAAGCAGTGCAGCACACATAAATAAGTCTGCAAGTTGAGTGCTGTATAGGAAGACAGGTGTGCGGGCTGGTGCCATGACATCATATGCATGCTAACAAGGACACGCGACGCCCCACATTGGCACACTGCAAGCCGGGTCTGTGCTCTGCTGACGAGTCAAAGGCTGATGTCTGCAGTGGGAAGCATGAGGAGTTTCTGAAGACTCTGGCAGTCTGCAGATTGTTCACTGAACTCTGCAGCTAGGCAGTCTCGGTAGATTGTCCAAGGCATCTTACATGGTCCCAGCTTGCTTCGTTTCACCCGAATGAGATGGAGATAAATGACTAAAGAGCAAGTTGAAGTCAAGATGATTTCATGAAGACATTTCGGGGTCATGGTTAGGCTCAGTATTAGCTTCCTGTTGTCCACATCCGTAGCCTCTATCCTCTGTTCTCACTTGAGCATTCTATTAAAATAGCACCCAATTATCATCCAACTGCCAAATACAACAGGCTCCCGGGACCTCTCTGTGGTCCTGATCCCAGCCCCAGACACTACTGAGTTGACCTGGGCTCCTCGTGCCTCCGGCGTTCCTTCCGTGTTTCTGGATCTTCCTTCTGTGTTTTTTCTCTGAGTGGTTCCCCTTCTTCCGTTATCACTTTCAAAGCTGGTATTTCTAAGATTTCATTCTCACAACTCTTCTCACTCTTACATACTCCACATGGATGGCCTTACCTACTGTCTTGACTTCAGCTACCAACTACAAACTGAAGTAACCAAATCTGTCTCGTACTACCGCCCCCTTAGTTTCGAACTGACACATCTCCAACTGAGCGCTGAACACCTCACCACAAGCCAGTCCAGCTCTGGAGGTCCCCCAGAACCTGAGTGTCAACATGCGCAAAATTAATGTCTCATCCTCTTCCCTAAAGGATTCTTGCTCCTGTATTCTTTCATTATCTAGTTTAGTTACCTAAGAAACCTAAAGTCATTGTCAAAGCTCCTGTCCCCGTCTCCATGTCAAACATATCATATCCTGCCAGTTTTACTTCATAAACATTTTAGAAACTCATTCTCCTCTCCATCCATACCGCTACTGCCGTATCTCAGCGGTTAGGCTCACATCAGTTTAACAGCTTTGTATGTTGTGTGTCTGCGGCCCTCGGCTCACCTGTGCCACCAGGAATGAAGGATCCAAAACATATTTCATCTTGCACATTTCTGCCTCCAACCTGGTAATGACTTCTCTTTGATTATAAAACATTTTACAAAGTCCTCACTATGACAGGCAACACCTTTTATGATCTGGTCTCAGCCTACGTGCAGCTTCATTTTTTGAAATAACCCATCTCATAGTTTGTGTTCGAGCAAGGCTAAACAAGTTTTAAGTCCTGTACTTACAAGCTGTTTCTCCCCATCTCTGGGTTTCTTTGCGGAGTGCTGTTAGGCACACCTTTCCAAGTTTTTCCTAAAGTACTTTCACTGAGACTAGCGTAGTTTTCTCCTTCTCCGGATTCTACTAAGCTAAATGTATTAAATGGGTACTGAATAGAAATGTTTTTCTGTTTCTAAAACTTTACAATCCTGAGGAATAGAAAATTTTAACTGTAACCTAATCAAAACATAGTAAGGAAGTCAGATATGGGGAACTTAAAATCCTCTAAATAATGTATTACAAAGCCAACAGAATTATTTTGGGCTATTGATAGCACCATATGGCCATTTCATATTTGTGCGTTTTAAACATTAAAAGTATATCTCACTTTACATATATAAGTGCACATGTCCCTACAAAAGCCTTTTGATTTTTAGAAAACTAAACGGTTTTCTTCCTATATGTTTCAGACATACTTTATCTTTAGTTTTTAATGCTCTCTGACTAACAATGGTTTCTAATCATCTCAGCCTAAGTCCAAGTATTTCCAAATAATGCTTTATAAAGTTACTTATGCCACTATTTAAAATTAGTCTTTTTATTAATTGCAAAAAAAACGGAAAGAAAAGGTGTTTGGTAATGGGGTAAATTCTGTTTAAGAAGCATGTTGTTTTTCATTGCTTTGCTTTACTATTATAAAAGTGGTACCTTAGTAACAAATGAAATTAAGAGAAATATTAAAGGATTCCTGTTTTATTTTGTTACATTAATTTTTATTATGCTAATTTTTGTTATATTGATTTTTTTTAAAATACAGCGATGTCCATATGGGTGTATCTTATAGAAACTAAGGAATAATCCATTTTTCCATCCCGTACCTTAATTCGAGTGCTTAAATCTTCTTTTGGCAAGGATACAGAAATCATAATTTATCTAAAAAAATTTTATATTACTTTATCCTTTGTCTATAAATAAATATTTCAAAGGTGATAAGAAAATATAGACTTACAGTACTTATATTGCCTTTCACATACTGATGTATACGGAAAGTTCCTTAAATTTTCTCATGTCTTTCAAGAAATTTCAAACAAGTTTCATCTTATGTCTTATTGAGCCAAATATCAATGAACCATCCATACCAATAAACCACTAAAAGTCTGAGACAGAATACATTAAATGTGCAAAAGATTTACCCAAGTGATGATATAAAAATCACATTGATGAATATGTCTGAAGGTGAATCTAATTTTTAAGCAAACAAGATGACTGAGCCAGTCTTTATATTGTCTGTTTATGTATGAATCTTTAAAAAAATGTATTTTTGTATGAACCTACAGAATATCTACAGTCTCCAACTAATCCATCATCGATTCTGATTCCCGGAGTCTTTGTTATTTGATGAGCCTACACAAATATGATTCCTCTGAACGAAGGGTGCCCTGGAGTGGATGATTAGACAAATTAGTTATAATCTCTTTTGGGGAATAATTTTATTTTTTAATCTATTAACTTATTCATTAAAAACAAATTTTTTACAGAGGGGGAGCGAGAACAAGCGGGAGAGACAGACAGAGGGAAAGAGAATCTACACTCCATGCTGAACATGGAGCCCCGATGCAGGGCTCGATCCCAGGACCCTAGGTTCATGACCTGAGCTGAAATCAAGAGTCCAACACTCAACTGACTGAGGCACCCAGGCGCCCTTTGGGGAATAATTCTAACTAGAACACATATTCCACAATTTTCTTTTTTCCTAAAAAATCTACAACATACAATTTGGGGTGGGGGTCAGAATTAAATTATGTAAGTAGAAGGAAATGCTATTCACATACCTTTTGGGATGCAATACTATTAAGTGAATTGGTAGGCCAAGCTTCTGGCTAAGTAATGTTTCTTTTAGAAACATATAGAAGAAGGGGTGCCTGGGGGTGGCTCAGTCAGTTGAGCGTAGGACTCCTGATTTTGGCTCAGGTCATGATCCTGCGTCATGGGATTGAGTCCCACCATGGCTCAGTGCTGAGCATAGATAGAACCTGCTTAGGATTCTCTCCCTCTAACTCTCCCTCTGCCCATCTTTCCCACTCAACTCCTCTCTCTCTCTCTTCAAAATAAAAAAAATCAATAAATAAAAAACATATATAGAAGGAATGTCCAATCTGACATTATTACTTAAGCATCAGTTTTAAATAAAATTGTTATCCTGAGTCCACAAAATAAGCTGTTTGGTATCAATCCATAAAGTCAAATGTACGGATGGACTAAAAATAGAAGTAGCTTCAAAATAAGGGTAGACAACTATCATCTACCCATAGATGCAGTCTGAGGATTTTTTTCAAATGAAAATGACATAATTAAAAACACCATTGTGTTTTCACCTGGCAATCCAAGGGTCCCACTTTTCATTTTCATTTTCTTCTTTTGAATAAATATGCTTAACTATTATTTTTTACAAATCAACTAAGGAGTCAGTAAATTTATTTATAGACACCTAACATGTTAAAGTGGCATCTTAAAATGAGCTCACTGAAAAGAGGCACATTTTTCTACTGACACTGATAAACCTGCTTCAACAAAAAAGAGAAATTCAAAGGATATGGTAGGTAAAATAGGAAGTCTCTTCACCAGAACTCAAGAATAACTCGCAAAATAGTCTAAACTATTTTCCATTTTAACTTAAGGACACCTTATGATGGCTTAGACACAATATGAGAAAAAATGTTTTCCATTCTCATTTCAGTTCTCATAGAGCCTCATAGAAGGAGGTCAGAAAACACATATACCATTACTGCGATCATTTTAATAATACAACCACTATATTGTAAAAGTTAGTCATATGTCAGTACTAACAATCAAAATCCAAGATTTTACACTTTGAGAAACAGATGCTGAATTTAAGGGCTCATACTAATGGAGTAAAGCAGTGATACAGATGATTCAAAATATCAAATAATCTAAAAGTCACTGAAGTCTGATTTATTTTATATAAATAAACATATTTTTGTGTTACATGTAAAATAATTTTCCAGATATTTGCAGTAATTAAACCTTCTGAATGGCTTTGTGCTTGGGTTAACACGAACGTCACATAGTTCACATTCTAGTAAAGTACAGTGGTGAGTCAGTTAAGAAAGATATACCATGAGTAGGATAGACAGTACGGGAAGGGTGGTCAAGTATTTAAAATTTCATTCAGATAATGCAAATAACAAAAATTCTCCACTGGGGTAAGGAACATGGGGTAAGGATTCAGATCATCCTAACAAATGTGAAGCTCAGAAGTCTATGGTTACTACACAGGGCCTTCCTCTTGGGTCCACAAAATCCATGAGACCTAGATAAAATTCCTAGGAAAGGTACCGACTGTGCAGGAACTTTCTCACTGATGGAATACTCTTCCTCTGTTGACACAATGGATAAATCAGGAGGTTACAATTTACACCACTGACACAGGTTTGCTATTGATGATAAGGTATATTTTTCTTTCCGCTACGTGGTATTTGATTTTCATGTGTAGTCCCATGTTTGTCTAACCCTCAATCAAAAGGCAAATAACAGAAACCCGAGATTCTTTCGGAACACACATTTGACGTGCCTCATAAAATTCATGAATGTATTTGTCTTCAGTGTTACTTGCATGCAAAGGACCCAACATGGAAGGTACACGACCTTCCCTTCTCCGCTGCAAACTCCCGCTTAAAGTAAGCAGGATCCAGCAGGCAGGCCACGACGCAGCCTCTGAGAATTATTGTTAAGTAATTACTATTAGTGTCAGCTCTTAATGACGACTAAAAACACGTAATGGCTTACGGGGAAGAAGTAAGGTAAAGCAGGACCCAATGAACAGCAAATCTACCACCCCCACCCTCCCAAGTTCTTATCTTTCTGGGTCTTGTTCATGAAAACTATATAATTGTTACCTTCTGGCTCAATCACATAATCAACACTTATCTATTTATCTCTTCAGTACACGTGGAAAAAGGTCAAACTGGGAAGCCAGCTATTTACTGTTGAACTTCTCTGGCCATGGTAGTTCACTCACCCCCCAGGTGCAACAAATACCCATTGAGCATCTAATATGCTCCAATACTCTGTGGGCATATTATAGTCAGTGGCCACTTAGAGAACAGTAGAACCTAAATTTTTCTGTTCATTTTAAAGTCTGGACCTAATTAACATAAACCAGTCATTCGGGGCATGGTATGTTAAAGTTACATCTTGGAAATTTAATGAATTAATTAAAAAAATAAAATTACATCTTGGAAGCCACCACCACTGCATCTTAAAAAACGTAAAATACTTCCATCTTTAATAACTTTGCAAATAATCCCTTTTTTCACATTTTATAAAAATTTACTTTCACTCCAGATAAAATCCTACCAAAGTCTGTTCCATTTCATGAGATTCCATCAAAAGGAAAACTGGTTCTAGCCTGAGCCAGTTTACATAAATATCAACTACTACTATGCCAAAAGGAAAAGTACAAAGTATTATTCCTCATTTTGAGCCACTAAATAACATTGGGAGACAAACTATAAAGTCTTCAGAAAAAACACAACTGAAACAGAGGAAGGAAGATTATGAACAGCTTCCATAAATAAAGTATAATCACACAATTCCCATTAAAATCAGATTTAAGCATTAACCAATACATTAGAAAGTTATTCAAGGTTTAGAACAATTCCTTTTATTATATCTCATCAGCTTACGCCTAAATATCTAAAGGAAAAAACACTGAACTGAGCTTTCTAGGAATCACCATCATACACTTTACTAAGTTTTCATGGTATGCCAAATAATTTGCACGAACTCTTGGAAGCAACCTACTTCAAAACATAACTCCCAAATTACACATTTGCGTCATATTTTGTTTGAAAAGTTTAAAAGACACAGAAGACCCCAAATCAGCCTATACTCAAGCTTGACGATGTATTTTATATTCACAGCAAACCTGGATGGTTAAAAAGTGTACTCCAGCCAAATGTTCTCAGAGGCCTTGGCCATGCCAGCGGCATCATGCTAAGTCCCTTTTAACCCAAAACTTAGAAGATGCTGCCTACTTTTTTAAACATTTAAGATACGAAACACGTACGAAGGAAACTTAAAAGATCCAAGTAACTCAACTCGGCAGAACGAGGGTATTCAACTGTTTTCACCAGCAACGCTAACCAACTCGGTAAACAAGTGAGATTTAGTATCAAGTAGTTTCATTATGCGTGATGAAGCCTCTCTGAATACTTCAATTCCTTCAGACGGCCTTCTGTGTTTATGGCTTCGAAAAGTAGCACATCTCCTATCATCTGTGAGTTGTGATCCATCACTTCATTTGTGATGTTAAGAGATATATGCATTTATTATGATAGCCCTAATGACTGCTGACTAGTTCCAGTGGCAACATCTCGGCAGGAAACAGATTTAGCAATTTGAATGTTTTATAAGTTTTTGTAATTGAGGAAACTTTTCATAATCTGACATTTGTTAAAACCACTTATTAGAAATTATGCAGCACAGTAGCTGTGGAAATATGAGCTAGCTTCACAATTATAAAGTCAGCCTATGCAGCCCTTTGCTATTGTATATAGTGGCATAAACCCCACAGCGGCCTATCAGCTAACTGGCAGGCAGGGGGCTGCTCTATTCAAAGTGAGAGATACAAGCTGCAGGGCAAAAACCTGGCAGCTCCCATCTGACCCCACAATCCCCTACTGGTGACAGCTCCAAGCTCCATGGCAAATTAGGCCTTCTCATATTACAATTGGAGAAGACAGATTCCATTAGCAGTATCTGAAATTGAGTGGAGAGCTGCGCTGTTATCAGACTTGACTCATAAGCACTGCTATTAATCAGAGCTATGATAGCATTTATATATTTCAAGCTATCTGCTGCCGCTGTGATATTCTGCTACAAAGGGTTGATGGGACTTAGGAAAGTGAACAATAGAGCTTTCTGGGAAAAGCAGAGTAAATCAAGAAAGTCTATGACTTCCGCACATTCTGAAGGGATTGTGGTTTACATAAATTTTCTCCCAATTGGAGATTGAGCTCTTCCTCATCTTACACATGGGATTTAGTTGTCACTCAATGGTAACAGCTGTGAAAAGGTGAAGCGGCCCACCGCTCAGAATATTGCCTTCGCTTTTAAAGCAATTAACCCATGAACAGGAGGATACCTGGTGATATCAAAGGGATTAGGCCAGCCGGCGCGTTATTAACATTTCCTTGAACTAATTCTAACTCTGACTAGCTGTCAGCAAAGAGTCTACAGTCTTAAAAAAGAGTTTTCGCCCTCCTTTTCTCCCCCTTCGAAACGAAGTGCTGCTATTTGAGCCTAATATGTCCCTCTACTTATAAGAAAATGCAAATGAACCAAGCTCTTAATACGCTTAACCGGTCTGAGTCAATGCAATTTTAATACAAGTATGAGGGAAATATGTGATCAATTAACCAGGGATCAAGACAGATATTCTCCTGAATGGAAATTAATGCTCCAGTACTTTCCATTCTTCTTCAACTACAAAAACTTGGGGCCTATTTGTTACTTATGCGTAGTTACCTCTGAAATTAGGAAGAGCTTCACATTATTCTCTATGGCAATAATCTAAAATACTCTTTGAGCTGGAAAATCCAAATGTCCCTTAAGCAGGCGATTCTACATTCTCGAAGGTATGGCATTTTAATTTTCTATTCTTTATTGAATGGAGTCTTAGCTGAAGCTGTAAGGATCGCAGACACAGCGCTCAGAATCAAGAATTCCTCTTCGAAAAGTTTTAGCCAATTCATTTTTAGCGGCAGCATAACGTTTAGAATTATATCGCTTACACAAAATAAAGTACCCCATAAATAAAATACTTGGCACAAAACAATCCGCCAGAAGATATTTAAATATCGCTGAAACTGGTTGTAAGTTCTTTGTAGTAAATAGGCATAGTTTCAATATACCTTTAATTATTATGAATACTCCTCTATTCTGGCTAACGTGGTTGACAACAGGGATCTGGTTTCTTACTGTACAATATTAACGGTGTTAGAAGGTTTTTTTTTTTATGCGAGTGTCCTAAAACAGTACCTCCTAGGAAAAAAATCCCGAAAAATTGTTTAATGGTTAGTGACTCTGTCTTAATTCCTTTAAAATAAGCACTGGATGTTGATTATAAAAACTAAAATAGTTTTGCTTTCAGTCACATGAATCCCCAACAAGCACTGTTGAATGAATTCTTCTATAGTTCCACTTGGTCCATAATAGTTTGGATGGGAGATGCTGACTCTCGAGCCTATTGCGAATATATCTCTTGCCCTGTAACTTCCAAAATAAATGATACAAGATACACCCTCATCTGAGATCATAAGCAATTTAAATCTTCCTTGAGGTAAAGAATTTTTTGCAATGCTCTCAGCATACTCCCTCTTCTTTTAGTGATACCAGAACATATGAGATGTAAGGCACGCTGACATTCAGCGATTGTGATTTCAGTGCTCCTTCCTTACTAAGCATATAGGACCTAGCTTGATATTTCTTACAAAATAAGTTTGAAATTCAAGTGCTAAGCAATGCTACGGCGTGTTCAGATTCGTGATTTACAAGGCCTATAACTTCTTAAATTTTGTATTAATAGGATTTGTGAATTTCAAACATGACACCTTAAATATTGTGCTCTGAAACTTAAAAATTGTTCACTTCAATGGCCTTGAAAGAGAAAATCCCAGTTCCTACGAATCACTGTGTTTCGTAGTCTTAAAAACATAGATGCACATATCAATAAAATGAATACTATTTCATATAAATGAAATGTGTTAAACTCCTTTAACGTAATGAATGCTTAAAAATACCCCTGAAGGGGACAATACATAAATAAATGCATACAGAAACAACGGCCACAATCTTACTATTTTTGATTCAATAAACTACTATGACACATACAGCTTTCTGTGTGCCGTTTCACTCATACGCTTTCTACATTAGGGCAAAGCACACACACATGAGTTCTTGCCAACCATTAGGAAAGATTGACAAAAAATGCAGTGTTAATGACATCTTATGGCTTTTAAAAGCAAGAGAAGGGCGCAAAGAAAGCAAAAATTACATCGTAATTGGAAACAACGAATAAATTGTTCTTTCAACCTAAGTCATGTTTACTGAAAAAAAATGGAGCTTTTTACATCAACACATTTAAACAGAAATTTGCTTTTAAAATGCAATCTTTGTTTAAAAGGTACAGAAGGTCTTTATGTCCACCCCAAGAGCTAAATATAGTGAATGCCATGTGAACAATTACCTGAAAAAAATCTAAACCTGTTAAAAGAATTAATTTACTGCACACCAGTCAGCACTAATCCTACGTGTACAGTAATGTGCTCTTAAGTGATGGGGGAAAGAAAGAATAAAACTGTTTCCTAGATCAAAACCCTTCAATATTCAACAACAAAGTGGAATGATGATTTGGCCTGTAAATGAATAAAGTAGTAAAATGTCTCCCAAACAAATTCTGATAAAAGGAGTCAACCTGTAAAGGAACACATTTACTATACGCTGGGGCTGGGGGGGGAAAAAAAGCTGTCACTGTAATGGCTGTACAAAAACTGTGTCCTGCTGTTGGGTTTATATTCACAGAAGAAAGGTTTTAAAGGTTAAGTTCAGGTCATACAACAAATGAAATTGTAACAAGCCAGCTGACATTGTATAATGTCTTCTTCCACTCAATCAATAGGCTACTGTTAGTCCTATTACCATAGAGATGGCTTGCTCTTTCCTGAAGGGTGTCTATTGTTTGACAAAACAGATTTGCCACTTGAACTAGGTTGTTCCCAAAGGACGTGTACCTTGTCAATTATTTGTATTCAAAATAATGAAGCATTTTCATATTAAAATGTATGTAAGAGATAATATTGTTAGATCCCTTCTCTGAAAGAAAGCAACTTTCCCAAGCACAATATTACTAAAACATTACTAAAACCACTCAAATATCCAGTTTAGTCATATTAAGAGTTTTTGATTTAAAGCATCTGTCAGCAAATATACAAATTTATCATTAAGACTGTATTAAAAGAAAAGGGTCATAGGTTAAGTGTGCTAATCTAAAACCCATTATAATCAAGCATAATAATAAAAGGTATTTTAAACGTGGACAACTCAAAGGAAAATTATTGTCCAAAGCTATTTGGATTCAGTAAAGATAAAGACTTTTATGTATGAGTTTTACAGTGGTTTTCATGGGGAATGGTATCACCAATTAATATAGTGAAGAGCACGGAAGAGTTTCAGAAAACAAATCACTTTATTTGCATAAGAGCTTTGTATAGCCAAGTAGCATTTAAATATACATGTCATAGAAATACCTTCTAAAATACAGATAAAGAATTTAAAATAAAATAAAACAAATAAAATACAGATGAACTACCAAAATAAATACAACTATTAACTTCCTTTATGTGCCTTTGTCTTAAATACCTTAGGAAAATTATTAATTTATACATTCAACACAGTACAAGTAAATTCTATATTTCAACCTAGATATTGAAAAATTTTAAAACATCAGTTTTTCTCTGAATAGAAATAATGACGGATTCTTAATTATAAACGACTCAGGAGAAATAATTCTAAAGACGATTATTTTAATCGTTTAGAAAAAAAAGTATTCATAATACTAATCAATCCAAGAAGGGATGTTATTTTAACATTTCATATTTAAAGATTTGGCTATCACTGAAAACCTGTAAGACTGAAATACAAATGAATTAAATAATAGAGATAAAGATCTAGTAAATGATCAACAGTTACAGCACTTGAATCTGAAAGCTTTCCACAAATAAATTTAAAAGTAAGCTTTAGAGTCATAATTATGTTAATTTTTACCTTTCTGTAAATAATGAAAAAGGAAACTGGAAGGGCAATATTATGACTAACACAAATAAAAATAAACATTAGTCTCCAAAAAGTGGCATTTGAAACTGTCTATTAAAATCATACTATATTTACATACAAAAATTTATTTTTATAATAAAAACTGCAGTAGTCTTTGAAGAAGGGTTTTAATTTGGCTCTCCCTTTGCAGGAAGCATCATCTGTATTTTTTACTATAATCTCTTTAGGCATAGGATAGACGGAATTAAGAATGGAGACAAATAACTTTACCAACACCCTAAACTAATGACCCATTTTTTACAAGCAAGGTAGCCCTCCAGACTAAGAAAGCCTTCCATCAACGACATAAGTGGGATCTAATCTGCCTCCCTTCCCTACCACTATAATGGAACAAAGTGAAACCTTACTAAAACCGTATCCCAAATTTATTTCCTTAGTTAACAGCCTCATTCTAAAATGTAGACAACATGTGCGGATTTAGAACACAATATAATTAGGTACTAGCTCTGGCTCTGACAGGCAGCTGCCCGTCAGCAACACTGTGAGTAATTAAATGGTATTTACCATTTACCAAAAGATGAACTTCATATTGTTGAATTAAACTGGCCCATCTGCATCTTCATAAAATGACAAACCCTATTAGTTCTGCCTAACCAGAGAATTGTGATAATGAACTAGCGACACCTTTCCTCCATTGTACGAAGCACAACCAACTGTGTAATCATCTGAGGGTCAAAGGCATATGAAATTACTGGAAATTAAGAAAGTGAAATCACATGAGTGATTAGAAAGCCCATTCAAGCAACAAAGCTTTTTTTTTTTTTAACGTATGCACTTAGACCATAAGAAAGCTACATCTCCAATTAGCCAAAATGAACTTTAACTGATCAACTACTTTACCTGAAAACGGTGAAAAAAAGTAATGATGCAGCTACAGCTCCGAATAAGCCGCACAGAAGATTGACTCGGTAGGCAACTGAACCGAAAGGAAATAGCATAATTGCCAGTTTAGCCACCAGAGTGAACAAAGGATAGCCAGGAGGATGGGCAACCTATGGAAAAATCAGCAGGTTAGAAGGTTTTCACCCACTGAAGAGTCACACTGGCTTTAATTGGAAAGGAGCCCTTTTCTCGGGCAAGTATCAAGATTAAGAGGCGATGACTCAATGTTTGAGAAGTGGTTTTCTATTGTAATCCTTTTGTGCCAATACAAATAAATATTTTCTTTCGTGGATTTGGCAGTGCGTACCACATGGCGTGTCACGTAGAGAAAGGGTGACATATTTCATTGTCAGTTCTTAAGCAGTTTGTTCTCTGGGTTCACAGTACATTAGGGTCATTTAAAAGGCTATTGCAAAAAAAAGCAGGTTCTGAAATATCGTATTGGTTAGAAAGTTGAAAGACCACACTGCTATCGGATTACCACCATGCTGACAGTCCTAAGGTCTTGCCTAAAGGGATCAGGCACCATAATAAAGTTTATTAAATAATAAACTTATTAAAACTGTTAACCCGATTTATTTTATTCTCCATAGCTTATACAAAATTTGGGGTGATAATAAGCCAGCTACTGTATATATAGTAAAGGCTTTGCTTTATAATTTAGTTTAATTGGATTTAAAACTTAAAGTAAATTGTCACGTACTGTACTTATAAGTTACTAAAAACTGGGGTTTGAAAATAAATTAATCTACTTTACTCCATGCTTAATTAAACTTTCTTAATTCCTAAAACTGTTAATGAGAGCATTGATTAAACAATAAAACTAATACTTACTCCAAGCTCATGTGCGGCTGTGATCAGTTCCCCTGTGAAAAAATAATGTAAAACCAATAATTACTATTAGAAAATGACACTCCTCCAAAGTTTTCAAAATCCAAATGCTTGCACTGGGGTTTTGCATTAATTTGACTGGATAAAACTGTAAATCTGTAGAGATTTAACAGCATGAAATAATCTAAGGATATTTTCTCCCTTAGGTCTTACTGAACAAATGATCTCTGATAGCTTTTAATAACTGGTCAGTGGAAATATAGGTGAATTCTAGTTTTTAAAAAGTGCCTTCCTGAAAGTTGTACACACTTGCAAATATATAAACACTCTTTTGATATGTTAGTGAATACTGTAGTAGCCCTCAAGATTTTAGTTTTAAAATCTCTACAAAGATGCAACTTTATATGTAACCCATGCAGACATCTGAGGCTTGGACACTCAGTAACATGTACCATTCTGCCCTAAACTGGCATTTGAATACCTTCTCTACATTAATTACACTGGCTATCTTCAAATGATTGCCAAATACTTAGTAGCTCCAGGTTATTTGGGGAAGCTCTGACGACCATATTTCTTCAAACCACTAAATCATTCTGTTACTGACGTAGTCCTTTATAATTCCTCGCCATCAGTGATTATTTCTAAAATTACAATGTAGTAATTCAAGGCCTATTTGTTAATATATTAAGTATCCAGAGCACAGGGACTATTTCTGACTCATTCCTGTACACTGTTATATAGTACAATGTAAGAAATCAATGTTGATGGTTTATGAAAGTTACTATTATCTATTAAGAAATGTATTAATGTCCATTTTCTATCCTTCCATGGATATTAATTTTAATACTCTTTTCATTTCTACTGTCCCAGCCATGATGTAAATCTTGGCCCTCTGGCCTGGACTATAGCAATATCTTTGACCAGTTTTCTACCTCCATTCATCTTCATCCTGAAATCACATATTGCCATCACACCTCCCAAAAAAAGGTTGGACTATATCACTAATCCAAAATTTCTCAATGGCTGCTCTCAGTTTACTAAATGAAGTTCAGATTCCTCAGTACGATATGCTACCCCTCTAGGGCTTTAAGGGCCCTTTACAAGGTTTACATCAATGAACCTAGGCCGCCTCAGTCAAGTCTGATTACTCACCGTTCCTCTGGAATGGTTCTCTTTTGCACCTCTTATCACTCATTTTCTCACCCAGTATTCTCTTATAAACCCTTCAAGGCCTAATTCAATTGCCACCTTCTCAGGGACACCTTTCCCTATCCACATCCTTCCCCAGCCTCCCCCACCAAAACTAATCACCTCTTCCTCCTCTGTAGAACCTGCTCTAACCTCTGTCATCGCCTTATATTCTGGTTGTTTTCGTTTCTGTCTTTCCGACGGAGTTGAAAATATTATCCTATCCACTTCAGAAGTCTCTCAAGACCCCCCACCTCTCCCTCCGCTGGGCACACAAAGAAACTGACTCAAGCACTGCACACAGAGGTTGACAATAAGACAAATCATATTGTCATCCTTGCTACTAAGATGCCCTATCTTAGGGCGAATGACTAGAAGCCTCACAAGAGCACCCAAAGACAGATACTGCTCACCTAAGTCAATTATGTAAGGACAGCTTTTCATTCTGGAGATATTCAAGAGCACCTTGGAAACCAAAGGCGCCTTCTGTATCTTAAAGACTTTTGAAAGAAATTGTTTATGGCCTAAAAGAATTCAAAGTAACCATTCCTTTTGTAACAACTGTCAAGGATATTGTATAGTTTTACCCCGGAATGGATTAGCCTGTCTTCAGTCCGAAATTGTTTTCATCTGCTTTTTGGTATTTCTGTAGTTATGATGAAACACGGTTAAATTCACATTTTCAAAGTCACTATTCTCCTCTATGTAAAATATATTTAGACTTGCATTTAAGAAAAATAGCCTACCTTCTCTAACTTCTTTTTACCATTAAAAAGCCAGTATGCTGTTATTCTTATTTCTTTAAGTTCATTTATTTTGCGAGAGCCCATGCATGTGGGGGAGGGGCAGGAGAGAGAGAGAATCCCAAGCAGGCTCTGCACTGATAGCACAGCTGCAGATACAGGGCTCCCACTCCCGAACCTGAGCCAGAATCAAGAGTAGGCCACGTAACCCACTGAGCCACCCGACATAATGCTGTTTTTCTTTACTGAGTTCTGTTGGTATAAAAATCAGGAAACGTGAAAAACTTCCGTCACCAACTCTTATCAAATGTATCTAAACTACTATCTAAATAGAAACCATAGCTATTACTAAAGTCTATAGATGTATCCTTGGAAAAAGCTAAAGGGAAACGTTACTCTTAAAATTGAATATGATTAACTGAAAAGAGAATGTAACTTGGGCGGGGGTGGGGGGAGGAAGAGCCTCCTGGTTTCTCCCAAATCTTTACCCTAGGGCTTCCTCAAATTTAAGTCCTATTACAACCTGCACCAGAATTACCTGGATGCTTTAAAATGAAGATTCCTTCACCAAACCTACCTATATTAAGACCCTCTGGCATTGGGGCCTGTTTCCCAGGCAATTCTGAGGTGCATTCAAGTTCGAGAATTACAGCTTTCTGTCTGAGACACAAATGGGTGGCAAGCTTGGAACTGTTCACAGATGCTTAACCTTTAGGAAAACCAGCTCCCTCTGTATTATTTTTATATTAATTACACAGTTATATTTTCATCTATCAAGTCTGTTAAAGACAGTACCCTTAAAGTATATAAACCCATAAATAAGCTAATTTATTTGTCCTGAGAATAACAAGAGAAGTGAAGGCTAGATTCCCACACTCTCCTCCAAAGAATGAGTATTCCTGCCCATAAATCAACTATATGTATCAAGTAGTGCAAAAAATGATTCTGGCGAGGGCACACAATGTGATCGGCTTATGGAGTATAATTTAAGACTTATCAGGAAGAAAAATACATACTTTATATTGGTTTTGAGATGTGTTCCGTTTATTGATAAAAAATATATTTGATAAACAGAAACATTCCAGGACAGTACTTTCAACACATAAACAAAATCATCAAAGATAGGATTATACAAATTCACTGGCAATACTTGGGAAGGTTTACTTATCGTTTCCAACAATGAACACCAAAATATTACAAGCAACCACTGTTTAGCACCAAACTAAACAAATGAGAACACCTAAAAAGTCTGGTAACTCAATCTAAATAGATAACTTTATTCTACTGGGGAAAAAATAAAAGGCAGTATTAATAAAGACACCAATCATAGACTTCAAATATCTGTATATATGTGATGACGGATTTAACAAAGAACTTAGAGCAGAGATTAAGCAAGCACGTTTTAAGTCGAACTACTTGAGTTCTTTCCTTGACTGCCCCTACTTTCTAGCTGTGTGATTATGGACACAGGATGGCCTTAGTTTTGTCAGCTAGACAAGGAAGCTTTTGATGGTACCTACCTCATAGGGATAGTAACTGGATTAAAATGACAATCCACGTAAAGCACTCAGAACAGTGCCTGGCATGTAGTAAGAGCTCAATAAGTGTTAGTTGTTGTTATTCGTTCCTCCACCCCCACCCCAATGTTGCAGGTTCAAAGAACCATGGTAACTGTCCATGTCAATGTTTTTCTTTTCTTTTTTTTTTTAAGGTACGCAACTACTCAATCTTTGAGTAATGCTCTCCATTGTCAAAACTCTCACTTGCACTGCTGGTGGGAATGCAAACTGGCACAGCCACACAGGAAAAGTGTGGAGGTTCCTCGAAAATTAAAAATAGAACTACCCTATGACCCAGCAATTGCACTACTAGGTACTTATCCAAAGGATACAAAAATGCTGATTTGAAGAGGCGCATGCACTCCAATATTTATAGCAGCACTATCGACACTAGCCAAATTATGGAAAGAGCCCAAATGTCCGTATACTGATGAATGGATAAAGGACATGTGAGACACACACACACACACACACACACACACACACACACACACAGGAATATTACTCAGCGATGACAAAGAATGAAATCTTGCCATTTGCAACAACGTGGATGGAACTAGAGTGTATCATGCTAAGTGAAAGAAGTCCATCAGAGAAAGAAAAATCCCATACGATTTCACACCTATGTGGAATTTAAGAAACAAAACAGATGAACATAGGGGAAGGGAAGCAAAAATAAGATAAAAACAGAGAGGGAGACAAACCACAGGACACTCTTAAATTCAGAGAACAAACTGAGGGTTGCTGGTGGGGGTTTGGGCTAAATGGGTGATGGGCATTAAGGAGGGCACTTGTTGGAATGAGCACTGGGTGTCATATGTAAGTGATGATCACTAAATTCTATTCCTGTGATCATTATTATACTATATGTTAATTAACTGGGATTTAAATTTAAAAAATTAAAAAAAAACTCACATCTTAAAAAAAAACTCACAACAATAGTTATTTCAATTATTTAATGTAAGCCTTGAAGACATGGTAACTCCATTCCCGACTATACTAATGAAATACTGCTCCTTTCTGTTCAACAGGACTTGAAAAGAAAGATTAAAGGTAATGATTTGTAAAAGGAACATCAAGGATCCTCAATGTGGCAGACAGCCCTGAAGATGGCCCCCAGTGACCCCCAACTCCTGGGTGTGGGCTGGACTTACTAACTTCCAGAAATAAAACAGAGCAGTTGTGCATCAATCACTTCCACGACTAGGTTTACAAAATGACCGATCTGTCAGACGAAGGTGCCATCTTTCTCGTCACAGGAGTGGGCTTCCCAAGAGACCCACTTGGCAAAGAACTGGAATGAGGTTGGAAGCGGTTCCTCCCCAGGACGAGCCTTGAGATGATGCAGCTCCCGACCACACCATGCCAACAACCCCGACCCGAGTAAGAGCACCCAGCCAAAGGCACCCAGATTCCTGATCCACGGAAAATGTGAGATAATAAATACTGGCTGTTTGAAGCCACTAAATTTGCGGCTAAATTCTTAGGTAGCAAAAGATAACTAGTACACTCCACGTTTTCAATCTATAGATTCACGATCTGAAGTTACACCACCATTCTGGCAAAAGTAGGCATTACTGGATGGTCATTTCGTTTGGCGGCAAGACAAAAATCAAAAACGGACCCTGGATCTTGTGCTTCATCCCAAATATAGGACAACCGTATAACAAATATGGAACAATTGCTCGTGTCATTTAACGGCCCCTGCTTTTCTTTTTAATAGAAGCAGCGTGCCTGAAGCCACAACTAGCTTCCACTCTCCGGTGTTCTCCCTCAAATTTCTTGCATGGCCGGTTTCTTTTCAACATTCAGGTTTCAACTACAATCTGCAGCTCAGGGGCCCTTCCTGGCTAGCCTCTCTGGCGGAGCCACTAGCTGCCCCACTCTCCGTCACGTCTCCCCCGTGCTCTCTCCCCTCCTCACTACTCAACATGTCACTGTTTATCCGGTAGTTGGGGTACGGTCTCCACCCGCAGTGGAATACTCTCCGCGACACTTGGTCACCACCACTGTTACTCCTTTTGTCCGGAACACGGTAAGGACGCAGGAAGTAGTATTTGTGGGCTGAAAAAGAACGTAAAACGGAAACTCGGGTCCCCCCCAAAACGGACCCGGGCAAGGGGAGAGGTCGCGGAGTCCCACCGGGCGAAACCCACAAGCCCCTCCTTCTCCAAGCCTGAGAACCACAGAACCCGGTTACAGGGATGGAATCACGCAAAAACGCTGCAGTGGGCCGGGGAGGACGCGGAGGGGGGCGATGGAGTGCGCGAGCCGACCGACGAGGGAGGGGGCAGGAGGGCGGCCCTGGGATACTTTACCCGAGTCTCCCCCCGGCACCGAGGGGGGCAGCGTNAAGCACGAGCCTGTGCTCAGGAAAGCAAGCCCGGGCGTGGGGCTGCCGTGTCTACGGTCTCCCCCCCTCCCACACTCACTTGGTCGGGTCTGACAGAGACCGGGCAGGGTTGCAAACCGGGCTGCGCCGGGACCGCTTCTGCCCCCGCTGGCGTGGGGTGGAACTACACGCGGGGGCCGTGATGCGATCCCGAGCCTTCACTCCGGGAACCCTCGGAGGGGTGCGCACGGTGGACGCCTTGCGGGCCAATACCGACGTCCGTCGCGGGTTTGGGGCGATTAATTACAAGCCCCCGTGCTTGTTGGTCTTTTTTTTTTTTTTTTTTTTAAAAAACATGA
>NW_027527551.1:3538966-3539262 GCF_008692635.1 Crocuta crocuta | reverse complement strand
TTCTGGAGCGAGAGGAGAGGAGGGCATCCATCCTCCGTGGAATGCATCTCAAAGTACGCCAAAGATAAGCGACGATCTACAACTTGTCGCGGGTAACCTGACAGAACACAGCTTCTCGACTGTAGAGTAACTAACAGCCACCTACATAGATAGGCAGCTCCGCCGGCGATACCTTGGTCTTTCTCACGTACTTACATAATGCTTTCTCAGCCTTGTTGGGGGTTGCTGGAGGGCAGGGGCTGTGTGGCAGGCAGCTCCTAAAATAGCTCCCAGGGATGCCCGACTGCTGGTATTTT
>NW_027527551.1:3395405-3538836 GCF_008692635.1 Crocuta crocuta | reverse complement strand
CGGGGGTGCGGGGGTGGGGGGCAGATTTTTCAGTAGAAAAAAGCAAGACGTGATGGATGTCCCTTTGCAGATTAGGTTATAAAAGTCTGACTTCCATCTTTCTGACACACGTTGCTTTCTACTTCTTTTCTGAAAGAGCCTGCCAACGATTGGTACTGACGGAGCCAAGCCTGTCCTTTCATCTTTTGCTCATGAGCTCTATAAAAAGACACATTTTTATCATGGCACATTACTTTCAAAAGGGCATAATTCTTTGCCCATGTTTGGGAAGGAGAGATCTGTGCTGGAAGTAGTTCTCATGTAGGGGTGAGAGGGAGGAATCAGTTCACAGAGGCACAGCGTAGCAAGGACAAGGTTAAGGTCAAGCGTTAGCCCAGGTCTTCATTTAGGGAGTGGCAGGAGAGGCGAGCAGTGGCAGAGGGTAAGGAAGAAATGATGTCCGTGAAGGACATGTGGTCAGGTTATCACAGAGAGGTGATATGGCCCTAGGTTTTATGAGGCTTGAGGACATACAATTTGGAGAATCCTCTAAGCAAAAGAATACAAAACTGCAGATACGAAATTAGGGACAGGCATTGGAAGGAGCTGTTCTGGTGACAGGCTGTGAAACTCAAACTTAAGCTTCGTTAGGTTCACAGTTAATCTCCTGTGAGGATGAAGTACAGCCAGTTCTCCGTCTGTGCCTGACCCTGCCTCTCAGGGAGTGTGCTGCTGACTCTTCCCACCGCCTGCTCTCCTCCACCCCTCCTCCGCCCCCCACCCCCAGCACTTTCTCCTCTAGGCTTCCCTGATAGCACACTGCTTTGGCTCTCCTTTTACCCCAGGCCTCTCCCCCTCTGGCTCTGCTTCTGCCAGACCTCCAAATACTAGAGTGTCCCAGGGCTTAGCTGTAGACTCATTTTCTCTTTCTGCCTTCCTTCCCGAAATAATTGTATTGAAGTTTTAAGTAGTGACTTAAAATTATTAGCCTAAACCATAGGCTAGTAAATCCCAAAACTATACACCGTCATCCTTTCCTTTCATCTACTGCTTATTAAAAAATAATAATAATAACTGCACTGTGATTTCTCTATATATCTAAACATTTCAAACCTGGCAGACTTTGCTTTTCTTATTTGTACTGTATACCCATGCCTAAAATGGTGCCTGGCACAAAGTAGTACTTAACAAATATTTGTGTAATGGATGAATGAACAAACAATGATGGACCCCTGGTGTATCCATTAGGGATTGCATTTAGCTGAACAGAGACTCTGCTACAGTGTCTTAAGCATGCAAGCATCTCTTTTCTTACACAGAGGTCTGAAAGAAGTCAGTCCAACATTGATTTGGCAACTGTCTCACATCATTAAGGAAAAAAATTGAAGTCCTTATATCTCTCAGCCCCATCCTACTCAACACATGTCCTCAAAGTCATCTCTTGACCCATGATAGATGCTAATGCTCCAGACATTTCATCTGTATTCCAGGAAGAAAGAGAAAGGATGGGAAGAGGTGGCAATAACCCAACCTTTTAAAGAATGTTATGGAAATGCCATTCTATAATTATTCTACATCTCATTGGCCGTTGTTGACTAAAAGGCCACTCCTAGGGGCAAAGGCAGTTGAGAAATGTACCTTTTTGGCTAGACAGCATTTCAGGATTCTATTACCCAGGAAGAAGGGGGAGAATGGATATTGGAAAGCAACTAGCAGGTCCTGCTCTAGTTAGATTTGGTGAATTGGAAGTATTTGATGGTTCAAGGGATCAGTTTCAGTAGAGTAGTAGATATGAAAACCAGGCAGTAGTGGGTAAACAATGAGGAAATGGAATAAGAGAAAACAGAATGCATTTGTAAGAAGCTTGACAGTCAAGGGAAAGAGAGTAGTATCAGAATCCATAGGGACTGAAATGTCAAATGAATTTTGTATAATCTAAGGGAATATTTGGAGAGAGATAGTGATCAAGTAAAGAGGTACAGGAGGTGGGAGGCGATAGAACCAAGGAAGAAAGAAGAGAAGGGATGAAGGTAGAAAATATTTGAGTTAGGAGGGAAATTAAGAGAACATGTGACAATTGAGCTTGATCCTCGGGGAGACTAGTAAAATGTATAAGGAACCTATACCTATTATGTAAGCTGTGGTTCATTCCACAATGGTTAGAGACAGCTACTATAAGGAGTCACGCCCCTTTGTTTTATTCCTTCTGAATATTTATAGCAGATTCACAGACATCAGTGCACTGAAATACACCTTCAAAAATGGTCATTTAGAAGTCACTGTCTCTGGGACACCTGGCTGGCTCAGTCAGTGGAACATGTGACTCTTGATCTCAGTCAGGATTGTGAGTTCAAGCCCCATGTTGGCTGTAGAGATTACTTAAAAATAAAATCTTAAAAAAAAAAAAAAGAAGTCCTTATCCCAAATAAGCCCCACTTAAAGTCAAATGTGTCTTAAACTTTTAATACCCATGAAAGTTTAGATTCAGAACTGTAGATTAGAAATTAGATACTTGGGGGGCACCTGGGTGGCTCAGTTGGTTAAGTGTCTGACTTCAGCTCAGGTCATGATCTCACGGTTTGTGGGTTTGAGCCCCGTGTTGGGCTCTGTGCTGACAGCTCAGAGCCTGGAGCCTGCTTTAGATTCTGTGTCTTCCACTCTCTCTCTGACCCTCCATGCTCACGCTGTCTCTCTCTCTCTCTCTCTCAGAAATAAATAAAACATTAAAAAATTAAAAAAAAGAAATTAGATACTTGGAATATCATCCAATAAACCATCTACGAAAGGACAATACAAGAAGACACACAGGTCTCTGTAAAGGGCCTTAGAAGATAATTTTAAATACTCAAATGTACTAGCAACCAAACAAATTTGAAATAAAAACCAAAAAAGCCTTTTTCAATCTTTCCAATTGTTGAGAATATTTAGTATTTATAGAGCGTTAGTGATAAAGTAATTTGGTCCAGCATTTTAGAGGGCAACTGAACTACACGTATCAAAAATCTATACGATATTTATATAATTTGACCTAGAATTGCCAGTGAATGTCCAAAAATGTATTCACCTTCATTAGTAAATAGAGAAATGCAAAATAAAACCACAGTGGGATACTACACACCTACCAGGTTAGCAAAGACAGAAGTCTAACTACATTTAATGCCAGCAACTGTGTAGAACAACGGAAATGCTAGCAGGAGGGTGAATTGGTACAATCACTTTGGAGAATACGCGTGTTTCTAGCAAAGACCGAGATATGCAGAGCCTGTACCCTAGGAATCCCATGCCACATTTATACCTAGAGAAGCCAGAGACAGATACAGAAAACGTTCTTAACATTATTGTTCATAAAAGCCCCAAAATAAGAACAACCCCCAACACCCCATTCCAACAATGGAAAAGATAAATAAATCCTAGTATATTTATGCAATAAGATGCTATACAACAAAGAGAATGAACAAATGACAGTTAACCACCATGGAAAAGTATAGGTACCTCTCATAAAAAATACTGAGTGAAAGAGACAGTTATGAAATAGTACAGACACACTGTTTCTAGTTAGTTAAAGTTGAAAGATAGTGAAACTAAACAAAATTGTTTGGAGATCTACCTGTAAAGCTTTAAACTATAAAGAAGATAAATCATTGTCACCAATGTTGGGATAATGGTAGTTACCTCTGGGGGTTGGTGGGGACTGTGATGGGGGGATACCTATGGGCTTTACCGTCTGTCAGTACTTCTGTTCTTGAGTTGGATAGTGGCTACCTGGGTTTTTTTTTTTTAAGTTTATTTATTTTGAGAGAGAGCAAGAGAGAATGAGCAGGGGAGGAGCAGAGAGAGGGAAAGAGAGAATCTCAAGCAGGGTCTGTGCTGGAGCAAGAAGCCCAATGCGGGGCTTGAACTCACAAACTGTAAGATCACGACCTGAGCTGAGATCAAGAGTTGGACGCTACTGACTGAGCCACCCAGATGCCCTTGGGTATTTTCTTTATAAATATTCTTTAAATTGTTTACAAATGTTTTACACACTTTCCTACAGGTGATACGTGTAACAGTGAAAAAAACAGAAAGGAAGGGAGATTGTGGAGCAGTTACCTAGTGGACAGTTTTGTAATGAATGCTAACCGGAATATTATGTATATATCTGAGTTGGCATGTAATAACTCATGACTTTTCCTGCATCTTTTTAGTTGCGTATAATATAGGGGATTTTTCAAAGGTGTTTTATACTCAAGGAAAATAGATTTCATCACGGAAGTAAGTTTTCTTTCAAAATCCCTTCTGGTAGTCTAATGTGATGGCATAGTAAACTCTCTCCTGAAACCAATTTACTTTTGAACATAAATTTTGTGAATTATGCTCCAGACCTTGGGCAAAGATAAATAACTTGGTTTTATGATGAGATGACTATCAGTATTCTTCAAGCTTTCAAAAAACCAACTCTCCTTAAACAAAACTCTAAGAATGTCACTTAAAAAATGTTATTTAAAGGAACAAAAGCAACAATTAGACAAGATAAAGTAACAATTTTCAAAATTAGAAGTGGAGGCAAGGATTGTAGCAATGAATCAAATCCTCATTCTGTCTGTCTGGCTATGCTCATTCATCAAGAGGTGATGTCTTAAATCGATAAATCGCAGGTAGCTTTGGAGGCCTATTATTTAGGGAGGTAGGCATGAGAAGGACCAAAAACCAGAAAAGGTTGAAAGTGATTGCCTCTGAAAAAGGAGTCTTGGGGGGGGGGGGAAGCAGCAAGGGAGATACCGCTTTCATTAGAAGTTGTCCTATATATTATATGGTTTGCTTTCATTGTAAGTTGCACTGTTCTTTTTTTTTTTTTAATGTTTACTTTTGAGAGAGAGAGAGAGACAGAGCACAAGCTGAGGAGAGACAGAGAGAAGGAGACACAGAATCCAAAGCAGGCTCCAGGCTCTGAGCTGTCAGCACAGAGCCTGATGCGGGGCTCGAACTCACAAATCATGAGATCACGTCTTCAGCCGAAGTCCGGGCTTAACCCACTGAGCCACCCAGGCACCCCATAAGTTGCACTGTTCTATTGTACATTTTGCCATGTACATTGTATTGTTTTGATAAAGAAAAAGAAAATATTCGTAAAACTGAGAATGATAAAAAAAGCTGAAACCACAGCTGTTTGGAATTGCAGATTATATGCATATGAGGAACCTAGAAGGAGAAGCCATACAAATGTTTGCCCTAAATCGGTTGTTTTCCTGTTTTAGTTACATTTTTAAGTCTCTCATTTAGCCATTCTACTCTGATTTGCAAATATAATTTCATCTGTATTCGAGAAATTAATTGTTCATTAAGTATTTTGAAAATCTATGTTCCAGTTACCTGCTTTTGTGTTAAAAACTACCCAAAGACTTAGTAGCCTATCACAGCAACCATTTATTATAAATCACAGTTTTGTAAGTCAGAAATGTGGATAGGGCTCAGCTCTTAGTTTCTCCTGTTGTGTGTGGCATGGATTCAGGTCGCTCAGTGGTATTCAGCAGGTAGATGGTCTGCAAGGCTCAAGACGCCTTCATTACACATCTGATGCCTGGGTGGGGACAGCGGGCATGCTGAGCTCAGCTGAAACTTGTGATCTGAGTGGTCACATGTGACTTCTCCAGCACTGTAGCCTCAGGGCACTTGACCTTATTACCTGCTCAAGTTTCCTAAAGAATTATGAGAGGCCAGGATGGAAGCCACAGGGGGTTTGTTTTGTTCTGTTTTGTTTAATATTGTGGCCTCAGAAGGCCCCGAATGTTGCTTTTGCTGTATTCCATGGGTCAGACGAATTACAAAGGCCAGCCCAGATTCAGGGGAAGGGGAGTTACGCTCCACTTAGCCAAAGGAACAGGAAAGGAATTACAGTCATCTTTCATATTCCCTCCAATAAGACCCTTGATACAAAGTAAGAAAACGTATGGGGCAAATGTTATATATTTTTTCTGCCTGAGCAAAGAAAACGCATTTGGGGTCAGATGGCTGGAAAATTCAAACCATTAACACAATATGCATTTAAGAAAAGAAATGTCTGCTCCCATCACAGAAGAGTCTTATAACACGTATTTGTTTCAAAATCTGGTGAGTTTATATCTGAATAATTCAACTAGAGTTTTTAATGGTTTGTGCTATTTTCAAAATATTTTTTCTAACTCAGGGTCAAATAATGAAGATTTTTTTACATTCAGATGTAAAAGATGTAACGATGATATTAAAATGTACCTATTGGGGTGCCTGGGTGGCTCAGTCTGTTAAGAGTCTGACTCTTGATTTTAGCTATGGTCATGATCTCACATTCTCCAGTTCAAGAGCTGCTTGGGGTTCTTTCTTTCTCACTCTCTGCCCCTCCCCTGCTCACACGTATGCTCTCTCTCTCTCTCTCTAAAAATAAATAAATAAACTTTAGGGGTGCCTGGTGGCTCAGTGAGTTAACTGTCCAACTTCAGCCCTGCATTCGGCTCTGTGCTGATGACTCAGACAGAGCCTGGAGGCTACTTCAGATTCTGTGTCTCCCTCTCTCTCTGCCCCTCTCCCACTCACACTCTGTCTCCCTCTTTCTTAAAAATAAATAAATAAACATCAAAAAATTTTTAAATGAAAAATAAATAAACTTTAAACAAACAAATAAATAAAATGTTCATATGGATATTGAATACTAGAACAGTAGATTTATCCTAGTGCTTATCATAGTACTTAGATAAATACTCATAACGTATTGGTGATTGGCAGTAGAATGGTTGTAGAGGGGATATATAACTTTACCGATTGTTTTCAAAAGAGGTTATATCTAAACCACCCACTCTAAGGAAGATCTGTCCTAAAGCAGACTTAAATCAAACAACAAAAGAAATTTAAGAGACATATAACCATAAAGTAATTTAGAAAGTAATTATAGCATATATGTGACATTAAATATTTTCATAATAGTTCAGGGAGCAGCTGGTGTTAAATCTTGGCTCTACTAATTATCTTTGTGATCTGGAACAAGTTTCTTAACTTCTCTGGCCCTCAGATTGCTCATTTAAAAGATGAGAATGACAGGGGCGCCTGGGTGGCTTAGTCGGTTAAGCGTCTGACTTTCGCTTAGGTCATGATCTCGCGGTTCGTGGGTTCGAGCCCCATGTCGGGCTCTGTGCTGACTGCCAGCTCAGAGCCTGGAGCCTATTTCAGAGTCTGTATCTCCATCTCTCTCTGACCCTCCCCTGCTCACACTGTCTCTCTCTCTCTCTCTCTCCTAGAAATAAATAAAAATATTAACAAAAAAAAGATGAGAATGACAATAGCACTATCCTCCTAAGTTTGGTCTGAATAATAAGTAAAATAATAAAAAGAACAAAGCTTGGCTCATTGTGAGTTATAATAAATACCTGCTTTCATTACTGTTATCTAACGTTTAGAAGAAACAGCCGAAGATACAATTTTAAATTTTTTTTAATGTTTTATGTATTTCTGAGAGAGAGAGGCAGCGTGAGCAAGGGGGGGTCAGAGAGAGAAGAAGACACAGAACCTGAAGCAGGCTCCAGGCTCTGAGCTGTCAGCATAGAGCATGAGATGGGGCTCGAACCCACGAACCATGAGATCATGACCTGAGCCAAAGTCGGACGCTTAACCGACTGAGCTACCCAGGCGCCTCGAGGGTATGATTTTAAAGTAGGGCAAGTAAAACTCATACTTTTCTACTTCCATTTCAGTCGACGGCCATACCACCCTGAACACACCAGATCTCATCTACTTCCATTTCAAAGTTAATTCATTAGAAAGGAGACTGTATGAAAGAAACAAAGCATTTGCAGCCTAGATGTGATCTGGGAAGCTCCTTGCTCCCTGGAGACTTAGTCTAACTTGGATAAACACGCAAATCCATGGTCTGTGGAACTCCAAATCCCTTCCCAATATTTCAGGGTGGGAGACCCTGCCGCCATGTTCTCCTCTGCTTCTAACTCTTTGGTCATGCTCCATCAGCCTAAACTCAGCCCTTTTTCCTGTTTCCATGGAAATCCACATGTGCCAAAGGAGCTGAGTTCTAGTAGAATGGAAAGAAGTGTTCCTACTCTCTCTCTCCTCCTCATCCCCCTGTCTCCCAAAGTTGCCTCTGCAAACTCAAGTTCTTCCCTCTTTTTATGTACAGCATGTTAGGTTGCCCAAACCAGGTACCCAAAGTCATCAAAGGCATTTAGTTAGTAGAAGAAAGGACCTTCCATGTGACAGGGTTTATAAGCTCCGAATCACAGGAATAATGATCTAGTACCAGACTCTCAGTCTAGTTTATTTTCTTTTCTCTCAGGTTTCCTGCATTGAGGCTTTCAACATCTAAAGAAAAATAACTGAAGTATAGATATGCAACATCTTGATGAGTTTGTAACAGTTGATAAATTGAATTAAATATGTTCATATATATGCATACAAGTAGTGATTCCACATACAGTTAAAACTACAATGACATATCACCTCACACCTGTCAGAATGGCTAAAATTAACAGCATGGGAAATAGCAGGTGTTGGTGAGGGCACAGAGAAAGAACACTCTTGCTCTGATGATGGGAATGCAAACTGGTGCAGCCACTCTGACAAACAGTATGGAGGTTCCTCAAAAAGTTAAAAACAGAACCCTACAATCCAGCAATAGCACCACAAGATATTTACCCCAAAAATACAAAAACACTAATTCAAAGGGATACATACATCTCAATATTTATAGCAGCATTGTCTACAATAGTCAAATCATGGAAAGAGCCCAAATGTCCATCGACTAATAAATGGATAAAGAAGATGCAGTATATATACAATGGAATTTACTTAGCCATCAAAAAGAATGCAATCTTGCAACTTGCAGTGATGTGCATGGAGCTAGAGAGTATTATGCAAAGCAAACTAAGTCAGTCTGAGAAGGACACATATCATATGATCTCACTCATATGTGGAATTTAAGAAACACAACAAATAAACAAAGAGGGGAGAGAGGAGACAATTTAAAAAGAACCAAACTCTTAACTATAGAGAACAAACAGATGGTTACCAGAAGGGAGGTGAGTGAGGGAATGGGCTAAATAGGTGATGGGGATTGGCAGGTGGTGTACTTGTTGGGATGAGCACCAGGTGTTGTATGGAAGTGTTGAATCACTAAATTGTACACCCGAAACTAATATTGCACTGTATTTTAACTAACTGGAATTCGAACAAAATCTTTAAAAATTAAAAAAATGAATAAATAAAGTCTACCTACCACGAACTATACAATGGTCTCTCTGACTGTAGGCAATGTAAGCCCTGGATGGTGCTCTTTGAGGAGCAATAACTCACGCTCTACTGGCCACTCAGGCCACTCAGGCTATTCAGCTCTTTACTTCTCCCTGACCTGAAATTCTATGAGGAGTCATTAGCCACACTAAACACTCATCTTAGGGATTTTTGTCTCTAAAAGTGTCAGTTTGGGGTGCCTGGGTAGCTCAGTCGGTTAAGCATCCGACTTCAGCTCAGGTCATGATCTCGCAGTTCGTGGGTTCGAGCCCCACATCGGGCTCTGTGCTCCAGCTCAGAGGCTGGAGCCTGCTTCAGATTCTGTGTCTCCCTCTCTCTCTCTGCCCCTCCCCTGCTCACACTCTAACTCTCTCCCTCTCTCTCAGAAGTAAATAAAAATTTTAAAATAAATAAAATAAAATAATTAAATTAAAATAAGATAAAATAAAATAAAAGTGTCAGTTTGCTTGTGGTGATCCAGTATTGGTAGTTAAGGAGAAAAAAAAGTAAAATAGGTGTCAGACTGTATTTTAATATTTCCTGAGACTGATAATTTTATTTCTTGTTAGAAAATAGAGTGTTTAGAATAGTTGGGGTTTAGGAGAAGGCAAACATTGGTTCAAATTGTTTTGAGAATCAGTGACAGCTTAGTGTTTCATGACCCATCAGAAGAATGTCTTGTTAAATTTCTCTACCTAAGTAAGATAAGGTGGATCATCTTTCTTCTGTTGGGACCTCAAGGATAAAATAGAATGAGTGAGGGAGAAGCCCCTTACTTGTTGGTTACTAGAGCCCAGTGGAAAGCTGGCTCTTCACTGAAGGACAGGAGCTCCAATAAGGATGGGAGCTTGAGCACAGTAGGGAGAGGGGGCACTCAGATTGTGGGGCTGTCTTTACATCCTGTTAGATAATGCCCTAATGCCTAGATCTATCCCTCCTGCTTGTCTCTCTGAGATGGGAAGAATGAGGACACTGAGAGTTGAATTCTCACCTTGGAAGGATAGTAACAGGAAGTCCAAGTGAAGTCAAATATAAGCTAAGATGAAGAGTAGTTGAATACATGAGACTTCTACCAGGCATCAAGAGATGGAACATGGCAGACTAGGCAGTTAATGCCATTCCTAGTGTTTTATTTTTCCACAAACCCAATAAAAGGGCTTTGGTTTCTTGTGGGAATATCCCATGTTGAGGGCATCATTGGGCTGTATCATGAAAGTTGGGCTCAGGACATTTGCATTAGGCTCACTGTAAATGAGTGGAGTTGGGTGAGGTATCATCCATCAAGTATTATCATCTAGATTATAATATGCTGTCCGAGGGACAAATGAGGACTTCCTCCCCCATGTATATGAAAGAAGATGGGTTTTAGTAGGTTTTTACCTTAGAAGGCAACATCCTAGACATGTTTGTAGAAATGAAGGAAGGTAGCAAGAGCAGTAGGGGTTGGGGCGTGGAGTGAACAGACAGTATGCACGGACTGTAGGAAATGGTCACGAATGGTGAGATGGGCCTTCAGCACAACGATAGTCCTGCTGGAGTCCAGAAACACGTGGTAGCTGGCCTACCAGGCTGTATGCTCCTCTCAGGACTAGAGGACAACGGTCAGCTCCATGGGCTTCAGTGTTAGACTGCCTGAGATCAATCCCACCATGATCACGTATGAGCTGGGCATGTTGCTAAATTTATCCTACCTTATTTTTCCCACTTATTAAGTGGGGATATTGTGAGAATTAAATAAAATAATCTCGTTTCAGTGCTTAAAATAATCTCGTTTCTGGCACAAAGTAAAGCCTCCAACAAATGTTTGTTATTATTATTATTCACCCCAAAAATATCAATTGGCGATCTCTCTGTTGTGTGCCAGGCTTTGTGCGCTGGTAAACAATTAAAAGTACGGCAGGCATTATTTCTGTTCTCCCCGAGTTTACGGACCTTATTGTGAAAGACAAGAAATAAACTGGTAATTAAAATGCCGCGCGAGGAAGGCTGTGACTGGGGACCTGCAGGGCCTTATGGGATCACAGAGGGGGCTTTAAAGAAGCTGAGGCCTGACATGGAGAGTAAGTTTGGAGTTTGCCGGAAAAAGACTGCCTGAGGGTGGGGGCAGGGTTTGTGTGTGAATACCTGGAGTTGACGATGTCACGGTGTACTCAAGCAAACAGATCAGTGGGCCTAGAATGCAGAGCACAGGGTAGGCTGTAAAGGGTGAGGCTCAGGTAGGTCCAGGGAGGCTGCATCATGCAGAGATGGTAACACAAGAGGAGCAGAGAGGAATTTTAATTCACACCACAAGGGGACATTGACTTTATTTCAATAAGTCAAATGGATCTATTTTGAGTCTCTATCCTGTTTGATGGTCAGGAAATTTACCCAAGTCATTACCGGGGCTTCTTTCCACTCTGTCCAGGTCATGTGAGAGTCTTGGGGCTTACATGGCCAAAGCATTCTGGGCTTAATCTGTATGGTGGCCTCTACTGATGTGCCCATTGTCCAAACCCACATTCTCCCTTGAAGGCAGATGTCATCAATGCCAATGCCAAGTTTGAACCTGCAGAAATATCCCCCCTGGATATGGAAGATATATTTCTGTGTCTATGTAGCCCCATCCTTTTTTTTTTTTTTAATATTTTTATTTATTTCTAGGAGAGAGAGAGAGACAGTGTGAACAGGGGAGGGTCAGAGAGAGAGGGAGACACAGACTCTGAAATAGGCTCCAGGCTCCGAGCCGGCAGTCAGCACAGAGCCCGACGCGGGGCTCGAACCCACGAACCGCGAGATCATGACCTAAGCGAAAGTCGGACGCTTAACCGGCTAAGCCACCCAGGCGCCCGTATGTAGCCCCGTCCTTGTTCCCTTTACCCCCACTCCAGCATTCTCCATCACTGCTTGGTCCCAACTGTTGCTAGCAAATGAACCTTGGTCTCTAGCTGCTTGAAAACCTTTGAGAATCTGATCTCTTATCTCCGGAAATCTCTCTCACCTCTCTAGTTTGGCTTCTTCTGTGTCTTAAATCCTCAGCTCTCCTGCCTTTCCTCTCTCTCTCTGGGATAGGACAACATCCATGAGCCCAACTGTCACAGACAAAAGCTGGGCCCAGAGAGCACAAAGATCTGACTTCCTTTTTGGGATGGAGAAGGAAAAGGTATCTAGAGCAGAAAAAACAAAACTAAAGCTAGTGTCATATTTTATCTGCTCACACATGTAATTCTAACACTCTTTCCTAAAAAACCTTAGGAGATTGTCAAAGGGATGTATGATATATGTTGTAGAGATTCCACTCTGGTTGCATCATGGAGAAGAAAGACAAGTAAGACTAGAGGCAGGGAAAATGGTTAGCAGTAACCAAATTGGTAATCAAGGTGAGCACTGACTTCTATGGATTGAACAGTAGTGCAGATGGAGAAAAATGTAAATACAGGATAGTATTTATATTTAAATAAAGTGCTTTCTCAGACAATACTTAGGTTTACCAACATGTTTTTCACTTTTTTCCCCATTATTTCTTCTTTTGTCATGCCATTTCCTTCTGGGTTCATCTTTTTTTTTCTAATGTATCTTTGAATAGTTTCAAAGAATCACTGTATATCTATATTTGTCACTTGTTTCATCCTGATTCTGAATCAAGATTTAGCTGGGTATAGAATTTTAGATTCATCATTTTTCCCCTTAGCACTTTTATCACTCTGGTTATTTTTGCCCCTGGCCATCTACTGCTAAGAAATCTGCTACAAATCTGTCATTATTTTACCTATTTTGCCTTTTTTCCTCTAGCAGCTTTGGGATTTTTTTTCTTCACCTTCATTATTTAAAAACTTTCTGTGATGTATCTGGACATAGAACTTTCTACATAGAGCTTTTTTATTCTGCTGGTACCCACTTGTGCTTTTGGCTTTGGAAAATTATAAATCAAAGATTGCATCTTTATCATGTTATTTTTCCTCTTTTGGAACTTCATTGGATTTCTCTTTCCAATTTTTTTTTACATCTCTTTCACATTTTCTATTTCTTATCTCTCTGAGATACATTTTGAGAGATTTACTTAATTCTTTCTTCCAATTTACTAAATATCTTTTCAGTCATAAATAGGCTACTAGCAAGCTTGTCTAATGAATTTTTAACAATGTATATAATCAACTGTATTTTTCACTTCATGATTTCTAATTCTTATTCTTTTTTGTCCTATTCATAATTTCATAATTATGAGTTTTCATAATTATAAGTTTTTCTTTTCGTGTTTTTAATGTTTTATTTATTTTTGAGAGAGGGACAGAGACAGAGCATGAGCAGAAGAGGAGTAGAGAGAGGGAGACACAGAATCTGAAACAAGCTCCAGGCTCAGAACTGTCAGCACAGATCCGGAAGTAGAGCTTGAACTCATTAACTGCGAGATTATGACCTGAGCCCAAGTTGGACACCCAACCAACTGAGTCACCCAGGTGCCCCTATACATTTTTCATAATTACATGATTTTATAATTATAAGTTTTTTCTCATAACTTCCAATTTTGGTTTTATGCTTGCTATTTTCTTCTTAATGTCCTGAGACTTGCTGTATTGTATTTATTTCCTCAGGGGTGTATTTTCCCATTTGTTTGATTTGTTGACTTTATTTCACACCATTTAGACCCTCGTTGGTCTTGAGATTATAGTTAGCATGCATATTTTCTATTGTGAATTTTTCCTCATGTATATTCTAAGACTACATTATAGTTACTTCCTCTTTAACACGGGGAAGATCCACAGCTTCAAATTAGGTCTTATCTTAATAGCTTCGCTTGGGGGTTCTACCCTAAGTGGCACTGGTGGCAAGCCTTTGGCTCTGATCTTATTTTGTGACTCATCATTTGTCCATAGCAGTTTGTTCTCTTTGTTTGCTTTCTCTCTCCCTTCCTCCTTTCCTTTTCTTCTTACTTTTTAATACGGAAATTTTCAAACATACCCAGAACTGTGGAGAATAGTATTCTGAATCTCTAGTACCCATCATCCAGCTTCAACACCTCCCAATATATGGCTAACCTTGTTTTATCAATAACCCTTCCCTATTTTTTTGCCTCCCTGGATTATTTTAAAGGAAGTTCTAGACATTATATCATTTCATCCATAAATGTTTCAGGATGTGTCTCTCACAGATACGGTTTCTTTTTTTTTTTTTTAAGCCTACCTATATTACCATTATAATGCCTAAAGTTTGACAATAATTTCTTAATATGAACTGTCTTATTAGTGTTACATTTCCCTGGTTGTCTCATAAATGTTTTTTAATACTGGATTTGTTTGAATGAGGTTCATATAAGATCCAGATACTGTCTTTGGCTCATATGTTTCTTAAGTCTCCTTTAATCTAGAACATCTCTCCTTTCAGAATGTGGGGTAGCCTACAGGACCAGGAAAGAAACTGGATTATTTATCCCATAGAATTCCCCACATTCTGGCTTTTGTTATTGCATCCATGTGATATCACTTCACATTTTTGTACCAGTCATCTAGGGGCGCCTGGGTGGCTCAGTCAGTTAACTGTCCGACTTCACTCAGGTCATGATCTCACGGTTCATGAGTTCAAGTCCCGAATCAGGCTCTGTGCTGACAGCTCAGAGCCTGGAGCCTGCTTCAGATTCTGTGTCTCCCTCTCTCTCTACTCTTCCCCCACTCATGCCCTGTCTCTTTCTGTCTCTCAAAAAACAAATGTAAAAAAAAATGTATATACCAGCCATCTATTGCTTCAATAAATAGTGCTGTGTAAGAAAACACTACAGCAGCATACAACAAAAAGGCTGATCTTGGCTGAATTTCCTCACAGGTCTGAGGATCCAATGGCTGTTATTAGGTCTAGGATGGCTTTGGCTGGGAGGGACCTGTGTAACATAAGTCTCTTCTTTGTGTCTCCCATCTTTCATCAGGCTAGCACGGTCATATCCTTCTCACAGTAATAGCAGAAGAAGAGCAGAGAGACTGTGTGGGACTAAAGACACACGAGTCAGGAAGGAAGGCCTTATAAGAGGAAGCTCTTAGAAGGCAGCTGAGTTCTAGAGGAATTGGGTAAGTAGACAAGGCATGAGATGGAGTCTTGGATAGAGAAGTGTTTGGCTGAAATTGGACTATAAGATAAAGAAATAGTCATCACGTACAAAGCAAGAGCCCAGATTCTGGATTTTCTTTGAATATTCATTCAATTCTTACGCTATGCTGGGCACTTCAGCAAGTACATTAGGTAAATTATAGAGTAGTGTCTGAAATTACAGAGTAGTGGATTTTGACCTTACCTGCCTGGGTTGAGACTGTCCTCCACCAGAGAAATGTATTAATTCATGTACAGTGCTTGGAACACTGCCTACTGCACGGAAATATAAATCAAAATCACAATGAGATACCCCCTCACACCTCTCAGAATGGATAAAATTAACAACTCAGGCAACAACAGATGTTGTTGGGGATGCAGAGGAAGAGGAAGGAACCCTTTTGCACTGTTGGTGGGAATGAAACTGGTGCAGCCACCCTAGAAAACCCTAGTATGGAGGTTGCTCAAAAAATTAAAAATAGAGCTACCCTATGACCCAGCAATTGCACTACTACGTATTTATCCAAAGGATACAAAAATTCTGATTCGAAGGGACACATCACTCCAATGTTTATAGCAGCACTATCGATAATAGCCAAATTATGGCAAGAGCCCAAATGTCCATCGACTGATGAATGGATAAAGAAGACGTGGCATATATATACAAAGGAATATACTCAGCAATAAAAAAGAATGAAATCTTGCCATTTGCAACAATGTGGATGGAACTAGTGTATTATGCTAAGTGAAATAAGTCATTCAGAGAGAGACAGGTATCACATGATTTCACTCACATGTGGGCTTTAATAAAGTAACAAAACAGATGACCATAGGGGAAGGGAAGCAAACATAAGATAAAAACAGAGAGGGAGACAAGCCATAAGAGACTTGTAAATACAGAGAACAAACTGAGGGTGCTGGTGGGGTGTTGGGTAGGGGGATGGGCTGAAGGGGTGATGGGAGTTAAGGAGGGTACTTATTGGGATGAGCACTGGGTGTCATACATAAGTGATGAATCACTACATTCTATTCCTAAAATCATTATTACACTATATGTTAACTAACTTGGATTTAAATTATAAATAAACAAATAAATAAATAAAAACCCTGCCTGCTGTATATTAAGCACCCAAAAAATGTCAGCTGTTACACCTGATCTCATTTGACATTCCCAGCACCCTGTGAGCTAGAAACCATTTTTATTCTCTTTATACAGATGAATTAAAGGGGTTATGGAGAGGTCTACCCGCAAATGGTAGACCAAGAGTTCATACCCCCATATTTCATCCCAAGGCCCCCACTTTAACCATGACGGACAACTATCTCTTCTCTACTCCTTGATTTGACACTGAATCCTTGAGTCAGTTTTTGAAGTNGTGGGGCTTCCAGTGGAGGAGGGACCCAAGCAAACAGGAGGAGCAGGGGTGTAGGTTTAAGTCCACGAACGTCAGGAGGTATGTCATGAAATCCCTGAACAGGGAGCCGGAAGGAAATGGAGGAAACCAAGTAAATTTGAGAGACATCTTTTTAAGTAGGGTGAGAAAAGAGGCGTGTTAAAGAAAGACCAGGTATGGCCAGTTTTCCATGAGGCATTCCTGAAACCGGTTGGTTATCAGAAACATGTGGCAGAACTTTTAAAAAACTGTNTGGTAAGTAGCAGTTCTGGGTAGAGTCTGGATACCTGCATGTTTTCAAAGCTTCCCGGATGATTCTGTTGATTAGCGTGATCTGGGGCTCACCAATCTAAAGTTATTACTCTTCAGTCTACCAATAGAGAAGCAGCCACCAGGAAGGTTAAGTCTCACCGGAGCCACACAGTTGGTTGACAGCAGAGCTGGAACCTGGCTCCCTGGTCCAATGTTCTTCCACGCTATTCTACACTCCTGTCACTATGCTGACAGGGTCAAATGCTTTAGGGGGAGATACTCCCAAGCATAAGTGCATTTGTGTTGGTATGAGGCGATCAAATAGTTTTTGTCGTCATAAACTGTAACTATAATCATGCACCATAAATTCTATGGAACAATCTCTCCTTACAATTCCCGGGTGTGTGGTTCTATGCCCAGGTGGAATGTGAGAGGCTCAGAAACTGGAACCACTGTTTTGTTTTGTTTTGTTCTTATTTTTATATCTCCAGTTTCTCCCATGGTACGTTTCATAAATGTCAGTTAAAGAATTGCAATGATTTTTAAAAGCCAACGTATTATGGCATGTTCAGTGGTGCAAGTCAATATCGTGGTAGGAAAATATTTATTTTTGTGCAACTCTCAATATTCTCTTTCTCTTTTCAAGTCTGTCAGGCCTCTGTTGCTTTGAAGTTACAGCTTGGTCAGCAAGTAAGAGAAACTCAAGAAGGAATAACACACGACTTCCTTTTTTTCTTTAACATTTATTTATTTTTGAGAGACAGAGAGAGACAGAGCATGAGCAGGGGCGGGGCAGAGGGAAAGGGAGACACAGAATTTGAAGCAGGTTCCAGGCTCTGAGCTGTCAGTGTAGAGCCCAATGCGGGGCTTGAACTTATGAACCAAGAGATCATGACCTGAGCCAGAGTGGGATGCTTAATCAGCTGAGTCCCTCAGGCCCCCCACGACTTCCTTTTTAGAGGCAGTTTGGACAAATGTGGTCGAGTAAACCATGAGCAGATGAGCTGATCAGTTATGCATCCAGCTTGCCCACTTCTCTGCCTGGGTCAGTAACACGGATTTTCACGTCTGGAGTCGTGGCATACCACCCTGAGCCTGGTTCCCATGGTATCTCTCCTTTATTAAAAAAAAAAAAAAAAGAAAGAAAACAGAAAAAAGAAAGAAAAAAAAAGGAGACTGAAGCCTAGAAAGTTGGGGCAAACTCCCTAGATCATACAACTACAACTAACAAGATGAAGACTTGGGGGCCTGTGTTCTTCCCATACGCACGTTCACGCTGCTGCCCAAGGGAGAAGTAGATTGCTGGGGTTTCTGTTGTTTTTTTTCTCACCAAAGACTGTGTGCAAGTCATATGAGCACAGAGGCTGAAGGAACTTCAAGAGACTAAGAGAAGACTCAGGATCAGCTTGGAGGCTTTGTTATCACACGGACTACTCCATGAATGTTCTGAGGAGCCTGTGGGTGTCCAAAAGTGGCATTTGGGGAGCTCCTGGTCCTGGTAGAATCTTGGGATCAACACCGGGACAGACGGTGCTCGTTTGTCCCAGGAGGTTTGGGTGCCGGAGGGGCTGGCTGCCCCCGGTTTCTGGGAGGGAGTCTGTAGGACGGATTGCCCAGACCCACCTCACAGGAAAGATGGGTCGTGGATGTCCATATGGATGGGACGCTGGGTGGAAGCCGGAGAGGCCTCTCGTGATATGACTTGGCTTAAAGTTGTATCCACATAGCAAGTGCCCTTTATTTATTTATTTGGCTCCATGCCCAGCATGGAGCCCAATGCAGGGCTTGAACTCATGACCGTGAGATCAAGACCTTAGCTGAGATCAAGAAGTGGACGCTTCGCCAACTCCACCCAAGCACCTCCAACACTATTTTTCGTTAGATTCCGCTTTTATTTGGAGTGGCTTTGAAAGGGCCTAGGTGGAGAGTATGATGCACAGGGATGGAAGGTAAACCTGAAATCTCCCAAGCTACCCACTTGTGTCCCTACTGTACAAGAGAAACAGTCAACTGAAGCGATTCACCATCACTGCCATGTTGAAAAGGGGGTTGGGATGCTCTCTGTTCCATAGCTAACCAAGGTTCATATGGAGAGAGGAGCACCAAATCCCACACAGGTGTCAGAGGGGCCCTCCAGACCCATCCAGGGACAAAGGAAGCCTGGAGCACTGGGCCACCGCAGATGGCTCCCTGGGCTGTGGTCCCCCTAGGGCCAATCTGCTTCAGGGTGGCCCCCAGAGCTGGACCTGAGCTGAACCTCCATCCATCCAGGCAGACCCGGTGACATACTTCTGTGAAAGTGGTCTTAGCCTACCTTCTGGTCAGAAGGAAAATGTGAGCCCCAGAGGTTGTGGTCACTGAGCCCTGGGCAGAGAGTCTTGGACATCTTAGGGAGACGAGTGGTCCCAGCGACAAGGACCTCTCAGACTTGGCTGGAGCAACAGTGACAGACGCCTGAAGAAGGAAATTACATTGGGTCTGAAGTTATTTAAATGCCCCAGAGCGGAAGGACTGTGGGTCACTGGAAACAGAAGGAGAGTTGCAGGGCCGTAGTCTAGAGAGAGTCTCCGTGATCTGCCCTCTCCTGGGAAGAGGTAAAGCAAAAGGCAGAGCCCTGTTCCAGCAGAGGGCCGAAGGATGAGGAGACGCTGCTAGAAGGTGCTAGAGCCACACTGAGGAGCACGTGTTGTCCTCCAGCGCGAGCAGAGTCCCATGTAGACCCCCGCCGAGACTCCCCAACGGCCAGAGGGTTCCGCCAGGGACTTGAGACAAAGACAATCGACCCCCAGGAGTTCATTCAGCCCAGGTCACCCCACTGTACCTCCAGGACTGGGGCCACGGCCACACTATTTTATAAATAAGGTGAAAGAGTTATTGCCTGAAAGTATAGTTTGTGGATGGAGGAGGAAATAATATTTCTTACCACCCCGCTGAAGCTCGGTGCTTAGAGCTAATTGAAGAACAGGGGGGAAAAATGAACTCTCGCCAAATACTGGCATATGTTAATACCGAAGGTAAAGTCTTCAGTTCCACCTTAATCAAATCCATGAACATAATCCAGTCTTACCAAGACACTTCAAGGGACACTTACGCAATTAGATGGAAAGAATTTTTCTAGGCATTTCATCCATCGGCCTTGCCAACCATCTGAAGGAACATTCTGAATCTTATGGCAGTAGAGTACACTCTAGTGGTGGTGATGGAAAGCAGACGCTTCCAAACTGCTCAGTTTCTCCGTGGCTGGGGAGCCCCAGATAAATAAATATTCCTTGTTTGGGCAAGAGGTTAGCTCGCCTTGCCTCAAAACAGCAAAGGAAATTAACAGAACATTATACGAGGACTCTGAGCCTTATAATTCTCCGTTAAGGATAAGGCAAGTTCTGTTTTATTCAGTGTTCAATGCCAAGGGCAAACAAATGAGAATTATGAAGAATCTTAAAACAATCTAAAATAACATCCTACTCCGTGAGGTTTTAGGAAAGCTTTTGATTTTTCGTTTCTTCTTAAATCCAGGCCACATCCAGACCTCCTCCTTGGGGATTCTGCTTAAAGAAGGGAGAGGCAGCAAGATAATAGATATAATACCTAAAACAAATTTCCTTCAGCCATGGCAGTGTTATTACAAACTCGAGTGAGTGCCATTATTGCATCTAAATAAAAACAATGGACCAGAACCAATTTTACATAAGGAAATACCATTCAATTTTTTTGCAAGCCTTGGTTTAGACTTTCCTCTGCTCTATCAAGTGATGGTTAATATAAATAAGAACGCCCATCTTTGCTTAAAGACGGCACTCCTATGAAAGCACACAGACACATTTAACCAAGTAAAAATGTTACCATCTTTTGTGTCTATATCTCCAAACTCAAGGAAACCTATTCAGTTGGTTTGACATTAAATATACCCTTAAAATCTAACCAACACAAACTGGAAGAAAAAAACATCCAACAACACACACGTAAAAAAAAATAATAAACTTTTTTTTAAAGCTAGAAGCTTTGTGTTCTATTGTGTTTCGACCTAAAATATGGAACTATTTAGAAAGAATTAAAGAGATTATGTTTATTTGATTTCAAGTTATCTCAGCAAGAAACACATTTTTCGTACCTCTTTGGAAGAACAGCAGGTCAAATGACACATTTGTGAGTGACTGTTTGAAATATTTCAGCCACGCCGCAGGGTCCACCTGACCTGAGCACCATAGATTGAGGGAACAAAGACTTGTGTTTTAAATGTTCCTTTAAGAGCCTTTCTGGGGAGATGGGGGGGGCGGGGCTGTGGGAAGCTGTCACAGGCCTTTTTATTTTTATCCTATGACACTAATCAGTTTAATTATATTTCTGACCCATGACTTAGGATCATAATTAATTTTCCCAAATGCAAACATTATATAGCGTAAATCTGCAACTTTGTAGGAATATTATTCCTACAATTTGTTTCAAAGACACCCACAATCCTTAAACTCCAAAGTTCCCCAATGTCTGCAAATTCATTCCTCTCTTTGAGTAGATTTTGTTTTATGAATCCGTTCGGGAGCAAAGGGAGGTCTTTATTCTCAATGCTAAAACAAAGAGCTGAACGGGTTTGTAACAGAGGAGAGCTAGGACCTAAGAAAGCGATTCACTTTATTACTTGACTAAATGAAAATCATACCTTCATGAAAGGTTAAATGGGGTTATGGTTTTCTGATTAAATGGGACAAATAATATTACAAGTGTCTGAAGATTATGCCTAAGAGGACTTCCCTGAACATTTCTGAGAGTCATTATTCCAAACCTAGTACATAACACAACCCCTGTTTAGGGTGTAACTCAATATTAATGACTTATGAGTCAAACGTTGAGCCCCCTTCGAACTATACACCTTTGTCTGTGGCCTTATTAAAGAAATTCTCCCATCTCCATCTAAAGGGATAGATTGCCAAGGCCTAAATAAAACGCCAGGACCTAAACCGAAAACGGTCTGACCTCGCTGCTGGCTACACCTGATACTTCCAATACTGATTTCCTCCAAGCTCCCCCTTTCTTCACCTCCTTTGCCCCAGGCTTTCATAAGCCAGAGAGAGAAAAAAATGAATTTCACTTCCCAAATGCTAGAATTGCTGGTGCAGAACGTAACTAAATATCAGCAGCTGTGCCAGGGCACCTGGGGCCATATAGGGAAACCTGACAAAAGACTTAGTTATGAACGGGATCCTAGTTCTCTGCTCATCTTGGTTTCATGTACTTTTAAGAAGGGCAGGGAGAATTGCAACTATGCTCTTTAAAAAAAGTGTGTGCCTATGGGGGAAATTCCGAGGAAAAAGAGAATAAATCGGATGTTCCTAAAGCAACAACATGGGACATAAGTCATGCCAAGATTGCTCGTGACCGCTGCCTACAAATTTGAACAGTGTATCACCTGGGGATTGGTTAAGGTGCAGATTCTGAACCATCAAGTCTGGGGGAGGGGAGGGGCTGAGATTCTGCATTTCTCTAATGCTCCCACAGGATATTGGTGTAGCTGTTCCCAGGGCCGCTTTAAAAAATTTTTTTTCATATTTATTTATTTATTTATTTTGAGAGAGGGTGAGGACACGTGCTCGTATGCACTGTGGAAGGGCAGAGAGAGGGAGAGAGAAAATCCCAAGCAGTCTGTGTGCTGTCAGTGCAGGGCCTGATGAGGAGCTCGAATTCACAAACTGCAAGAGCATGACCTGAGCCAAAATCAAGAGTTGGATGCTTAATCAACTAAGCCGCCGAGGTGTCCCAAGGACCACCTTTTATTTACTTTTTTACTTTTTATATATTTTTTAATGTTTATTTATTTTTGAGAGAGAGAAAGAGAGAGACAGAGAGACAGAGTGCGAGGGCGGGAGGGAAAGAAGGAGAGGGAGACACAGAACCCAAAGCAGGTTCCAGGTTCTGGGCTGTCAGCACAGAGCCTGACGCAGGGCTCCAACCCGTTTCTGTGAGATCAAGACCTGAACAAAAGTCAGAGGCTTAATGGACTGAGCCACCCAGGTGCCCTGAGGCATCTTTTAAATATAAAGGGGCTAGAGCAATTCTCTGCCTTTCAAATAATCTCTCCCAACCCCATATTACTATCCCAAAGTGGTTTCATTTAATATTTACTACTCAACTCAACAAAAGTTTTCCTGAAGACAAGCACTGTGTTTTCTCTCTCCCTGGTATATCCCTTAGCACCTAGCATGGCACCATTATCGGAATAAGAAACATGAACTACTAACAGTAAAGGAGGAAAACATTTTTCAGAGGCAGCAGCAGTGCAGCTGTGAAGAAGGACACTTAGGTTCAAAGGCATTTACGCGACATTGGCGGAAGAGGGGTCAGAGGGTCTCCATTCATGTCTTTATAATCTCTCATGAAGGGTGTTTGAGAAGATAATCTCTGGCCTCTTTCCACTTCTCTTTTCAGAGGTTGAAATGATGATGCTGTCCTTCCAGAACATATAGCAGGAAAGGATTGGTTTTGGGGGCAGGCAGATGGGATAGATCCTCTGTGACCCCTGATTTAGCCGTGAGCCTTAGTTTACTTCTCAAAATGAGAGGAGCATACGTACCTGCCAGTTGATTTTAAGGGTTAGAAAGGATCCACATAAAGCACCCAGCACAGTGCCTGGGCACAGTAGTTGTTCAATAAATGTTTGGTGCAATCAACTCTCCCCCATCTGGACTTGGCCTAACCCAGGGATTTTCAACCAAGACAGCTGCACATTGAAATCACCTGGGGGAACTTTGAAACATCCCGATCTACCCCTCCAGGCCACAGCCCAGCCCAGTGAATGATAATCTCTGAGCCAGTGAGTGGGGCCATTTCTAAAGCCCCCAGGTGGGTCCAACATTGAGCATGGGCTGGGAACCATTGGTCTAAGTGTAAGGAGCAGTCACTTCTTTTGGCCTAGTAACTGGCATCAGCTAATTAGCCTCCCCCAGAGGTGGTGGGGAGGGAAAGGGGAGGGTAACAGCCTTCCCACCTCCCTCCCGTGCAGACCCTTCAAATTCCTGTTGGGCCAGCAAACCTGCCAGTCCTCGGTGCTAATCAGTTTCTTCCTAGTTAGTAGTGATCTGCCCTGGGGACATCAGCACCGCACAGTGCCCTCCCTCCACCCCATCCCATCCCTCTGGATAGTTGAGCCCGGACTACTCTGTGTATTTGTAATTTGTCGGGTTTTTTAACTTCTCCTTAAGCCAGTATGATTATTTTATTATTGCCACTCATATTCTCTGAGGTTTCACCAACAGTGACATCAAATGGGGTCACATGAATAAAACAGCCACCAGAAAACCTCACCCCAATATTCAGCCCCTGGAGACCTCACCCACAAGTGTGTCTGATGCATTCTGGGGGTGTCTCACATGTGCTCTTGAACAAAGCCAGTCGACTACCATCCTGGATCTGTCACATCACATCCATGAAATCAAACCACCTCAAAGGACAGTCAAGAGTAAATAAATCATATGCATAAAGGACCTTAGCCTCCTGTTTGGAACAAGGTATGTTTTCAATAAGCGTTAGGATTTTTATAATCAGTAGGCAGCACGCTTGCCAGGCACTACTGCCTTTGCTAGGCACCCCTGCTTTTTTCTGACGCTGCTATTTTTTCCCCCATGATCTTGCTCTCTCACGGTGCTCCTGCCATTGTCTGAGACCCGCACCAGGATTTGCGGCAAAGTTGGGCAGAGTCCTACCCTTTGGGGAGACACACGCCGTTACCCAGGTTCCAGGCTGTATTGCTTGGGCCTCAGGGTCTGACCAGGATTTGCTTTTGCTCCTTTCCTCTTCCCGACTTTGACATAAGTTCCTACCTTGTACTCAGCAGCGCTCTGCCCTTTTTTCCTGGAATGCTGTTCCTAGCTCAGCTCCCTGGCTTGATAGCTCTTCCCACAAGGGGCCGGCTGCACTAGGTCATTAGACATAGCTGAGTCTCTGCGGGAAGCAGTTTGGGCCCAAGCTGGGACACTGATGTGCTCACCTACCATGGGAGTAAGCAGGCCTGGAGGGACACTTATTTGCACAGAGCCATCCACATCCTCTTCGCTCCTAAATGATGAACAGTTACTGTGCACCTATCATGCGGTGGGTGATGGATGCCAGACCCAATCCTGGTCTTATTATGTTAAGTTTGAGAAGATAAAGGATCTGCAGGAAGGAGTAATTCACACACTCCTGGTTGCACTTAATAAGGACTAATTAAGAGAAACAGATTATAATGGCTATAGAAAACAGTAGAAGAAACATACTAGGAGTCAGCTTGACATAGGCTAGTCAAAATGATTCTATCGATGAGATGCATCTAAGAAAACGTTTGAAGGAAAAACAGTGGTATACCAAGGGCATGGGCGGGTCAGGGTGGTCGGCCCACGGCACAGGCCAAATGAAGGTGCCTTGTCTGAAGAGAGTCTAAAAACAATAAAATCAACTAAAAGTGACTCCTCTTTTTATTATCATGATGCATGAGGAATTCTAGACACTGAAAGACTATCCTGGCAGTAGTCCTTTATTTCCTTAGTAATTCATACACAACACTGAGCTAGGCGCTTTATATTCCTCAGAGAATCAGTAGTCTTTTGTCTTAAGCATGTGACCTTCCATTTCTTCTGTCAAATAAATGAAGCCTTGTATTTTAAATCTCCCACTTCATACCATCCCTACGAGTCTGGTATCAGTCTGGAACTGATAACTGAATTGGAAAGTGTAGTGTTTTGATGAAAATCGGGTCATTATCCAATTTATTTTTTAAAAAAATATTTCTTTANGGGGGGAGAGGGAGACAGAGAGAGAAGTGAGAGAGAGAGAGAGAGAGAGAGAGAGAGAATCCCAAACAGGTTCCACGCTCAGTGTGGATCCCAATGTGGGGCTCGATCTCACAACTGGGAGATCATGACCTGAGCCAAAGCCAACAGTCAGATGCTTCACCGACTGAGCCATCTAGGTGCCCCTCAGTATCCAATTTAGAATGAAAATGGAACATCAGAGAGGGGATTATGGACATAAACAATACTTGGGGAATGGGCAGTGGGTGTAGAGTCCTAGATTTCTGCCTTCAGCCTTTATGTTTATGATCCCCTATGTAAACCTGCTGTTCCATATCCAAAACCAGTCAGCTCATGGTTTGGTGGATAGTGGGAATGTTGACCCCATGAGGGCAGGGGTCTTTTCTTTGTACCATTCACTCACACTCCCAAAGCAATGAGATTAGTGCTGGGCCAGAGGAAATGCTCAATAAATATTTGTTGTGTCAGGGAAAAAGAAATAGTTCCAGTATTTCTAATAGAGGTTAAAGGCTTTATTCAGCTGATGCAAATCTAGATCTGAAGACACATAAACTCTCAAAGATGCAGTTTGGGAAGGGAGGGGTCTGCAACCTTCCTGTCTGACCCAGGTTGCCATTTCCTTTCTGTCGAACTGCTGCCGTATTTGCCTTGCAGCGAACAGTTGGAGGTTGCTCTGGGTTTTGATGACTCTCACTGGAGATCACTGGCTCAACCTCATGCCAGGAAATGTCAGAACAGTTCTTCCAAAAACCATAATTGTAAGCTTGGAGGTTGTCTGTTAATCAAGTTTCCTGGGAGGGGAGGTAAAAAAAAAAAAAAAAAAAAGGAAAGAAAGAAAGAAAAGAGAAAGCAGAGAGGACTGGGGAGAGAAAATAAAAGGAAAAAAGAAAGAGATAGGAGGCAAGAGCCGAAGCAAAGAGAATGAGGTCTATTTTCATCTTTTAATAGTTGAATGAATGAGTGGGCAGATTGCCTTTTCTCCCCGCTCAGTCATACATCTGCACTTGGAAAATTGCTAGAAATACTTATGTCATGTTAATTTTTTTGGATACGCACACATATCCAGGGACGCTGTTGCAGAACACCCCCCTAAGAGCTCTGATCTCACACGGGAGCTTTGCTGCTGCTTTCGTTTCCAAAGCTTCTGTCTTAGCAGTCATGGTGAATTAAAGTCAGATTCACCGGGGGCATTTTAACATTTCTTGAACGTTGAGATCAGGACTTGGGATCCCCACTGAACACTTCAAACGTATAGCTGAGCGAGAGCAAATCAGCCAAGTTCTACCAAGTTTTAAATCCAGTCATTCTGTGCACGTATGTAACTTTGATCTGTTCTGGGAACACGGTCTGAACTTCTAATCTGGGCCCATCATCTAGGAAACGTGTGTCTGGTTAAGAGACGCTGAGAAAGAAGGTGTTGTGAATAGATCAGGGGGAGAGTATCACTGCCCCGGGGGACAGCACCTCAAAGGCGGTGCTGATGCTAGACTGCTATTGTCACCTTTAATAGGAAAGTTTCTCTTTTTTTTTTAAGTTTATTTATTTATTTTGAGAGAGAGAGAGAGTGGGAGGGACAAAAAGGGAGAGAGAGAATCCCAACCAGGCTCTGCACTGTCAGCGCAGAGTCCAAGCGGGGGCTTGACCCCATCAACCGTGAGATCCTGACCTGAGCCAAAGTCAAGAGTCAGAGGCTTAACTGACTGAGCCACCCAGGCCCCCAGGAAAAGTTCTTAATGTAGTTTCCAAAGGTAATTGATTTATAATTAGGACTGAGCTTGAATTTGGGATGAAAGGTGGGGAGAGATCAGGCAAAATGCTAAAACCACACCATCCTTTCTTTTTTTCAAATCACTCATTGAACTGAATGAATCATCACCACTTATCAATCGCCCATTCAGTGGTGTTAGAGTCAGTTTGTAGTGCTTCACAAGAGCCAATTGTGAGCATATCTCTCCCGTTTCGTGATCAATGATGCTGGGTTGGTAGCTTTAAATCAGCCATGGTGGGAATATTTTTGGAAATTGTAAAAACTACAAATCAAGCTCTCCCAGCCCAAGAACTGTTTGTTTGTTTTTTGGTTTTTGTTTTGTTTTCTTTTGTTTTACCAGCACACCACGGCCCCTATCCATGTTTCATGAGCCAGCTTAATACCCATTTCTTTATAAAGCTTCAACTGACTACTCCAACCCAACAGTGATTTGCTGCGGCCACAGGCAGAGAGCATTTTTATGACCTATTCTACTTTTTGGACACTTAAGCAATATATTGTGGCTTAGATTGTGGATTTTGTGTTGTTTTAATATGCCACCTTTTACCCTTTAATATTCTTCACATAGATTGTAAGTTCCATGAGAGCAGGAACTTTGGATCTAGGTAGCGTATGGATTTTGCCAGAATGAAAACAAATGGCAGGAGCTCAAAATAAAATGTGTTAAAGACACAAGTGATAATTGGGTGTCAGAAAATCCTAGGCAATTGGATAGGAATGAGATACTTTTTCAAATATGTAAAATTGTATCTTCAGAAAATAAATTAACCATGTATGTAGCTGTACATAATGCCACTTCCAATTTGTTGACAATCGAACTGTTTTTGGGTGTTGGAGACGTTGTCATGCTTTTTGTGCACAGTTGAGTCCTGAGATCTGAACACTGATGTGCTGTTTGCACGTGGCAGACATGTCCTTCAGCATTGCAGTCGGACACAGCCAAAGGCTTGTGACAAAATATGTCATAAGTTACCTTCTTCTTAACCTGCTGTCTCACTAATCAGTTCTTAAATGGCCATCAATCTTTCGTCTGTTACTAATCGAAAAAGTGATGTAAGTTATAATCTGTATTCCCTACCCAACATCACATATAGTCATGATTTCTACTAAATATTTTTGGGGTCAAGATATATCTTAATACCAAGAAATAAAGCCCCATTCCTAATGTTCGAGTAATGGATACATATGTTTTTAAATATTTGTTTTAATACTAATGTCAGATTACTTAGGGCCTAATCCATCCTGCTGACTGGACCTAATATAAGTGGAAGGATAAAGATTTCTATCCCTACATTAATACATTTTATGGATTGTAAAGCCATTTTTTCTCCACTAAAGCATAAGGTCATGAACTAATAGAATCCTCACTTTCTGAGGGTTTCATGTGGCTTTAAAAAAACAGTTTTAGAAAAGATTAATCCACAGTAGAGGCTTGTACAAGTCCTGGGTAAATAAGACATTTGAGTTTTGTGAAATGTTGCTCTCAGACCAAGTCAGCTCTTCCAAATGGTTATGTTAAATGGTGTAGAAGTAAATGTTAAGAAGCACTCTGCTAAGCGCGATTCATATGATTCATATAAATGTACTCTCACAGATTAAAATGAAGTGATTTGTAGCAATCTCCCCCACCCCTCCAAAAAACAAAAAGACTAAAAGGAAAGACTTTTGGGTCTCTTCATATCCTTTCTTCCTCTTTCTTTATGGTCGTTAATAGCTGGAATGCTCTATGATATATTGTGACAGGATTTCATGGTTTGGTTCATTTTCCCCTCTATTCCATGAGTCTTCTCTAGGCATCTATTTTTGTATCAGTAAATGACAATTTTATGGATTTTTAAAAAAAGCAGGACAATTTAATAAGCACCCAATTTCTAAAAAACAAGATGGTCTCCTCCTCTCCTTTATGTTCAGTAATTGACAATCTCCTGTCTCATGCTCCAGAAAATTTTCTCTTCTTTTCTTTTTTGTTCTCCTAATTTCTAGGGTTCTACTGCATTCTGCTGATCTCGTGCTTTTCCAGAATAGTCCTTTTACTCTTTTTTGCCCGTTGGGGAGGAATGGGATGAAGATGGGGGGACACTGTCTGCACCAGGTAACCTTACCCTGTTTCACCACCTGTCCTTCCTATTTGCCGCTCAGGCTCCTGGCAGCTGATTCAGGACTCACAGCCTTAGACCAGCAGACAGAGTTTATTTCCCAAAGAAGCCTGGGAGCAGTAGCCTCTTTGCTTGGGATATTTGCTCTGACTTGTACCAGGATGAATATACTGCAAACTTAGCATCCTGAGTAAGAAAAGGCTACTGTGGGGACATGACCAGAGCTGTGACAAGTTTCAGGTGCCCAAGAGATTGTATTTGCCCAGCGGGAAGTAGTAAACACTGGGTTTTAGTTTTCAAAGAAAAGGAAACTCCATAAAATTTCAAAGGAGTTTCCCCCAATGAAACAATGGAGATAAAGAGATATGCTTGATTTATCCAAGTAGGTTGGGATGTCACTGTCACTGAGTTGTTATTTAGAACAAGTTTTCCTGTTCTGCCCCAATGGCGTCTTTAAGCTACTCCTTCCTCTCCATTCCCGTCCCTGGGGCATTTTCTTGCCTCTGCTGCTATTGGGCCATCTGTATATAGTCTTGCCAGGTTCAAAGCCGTCTTCCCCATAGCCACCTGAGGGGTCTCCTCCCCCTACAGAAATTATGCGATGTCATTCCACCTTGTAAAACTCTTCCACATTTAAATCCTAGCTCCTGAAATGGCAATCAAGGGCCTGGCCTCTTGAGAAAGTAGAAAGTATCCCTGGCAACTAGCCTGTGATATTCCCAATCGAACACAACCTGCACTCACAGAACAACGAGATAGCTTCGCCCCACGAGTATGTCTGAAACAAATGGAGACAGAGAGACTCGGCGAGCACACAATGATGAACGGTCTCCTTTTCCCAGCTGACACGGAAGTCGATGCTAGCTCTGCTTCGATCCTTCCATCTCCTGGAAAAATGATGAAACACCCAAATATGGAATCATCCCTGCTCTCCGTGACTCTCAATACAGAGCAGAACTGCACTTTCTCATACCCTCCCTGGAAGCACCCAGAAAGAGCCCAAATCCTGTAATGAGCCCCTCTCAACTCTCTATTACCAGGCTGCTTCTCAGACCTTCTGCTGATCATTCTTTCTTGCTACAACAAGCTAAATAAATTTGCCTTTTAGGCCTAGGAGAGGTTACTGATGGTTGGGGCCATTGTCCTGTAGTCACAGCAAGACCACAGGCAGTTTTCAACACGTGTCCTTTAGCACCCATAGTTCCTTCAGCTTTGGGGACTTTTCTCTTTCTCCACATAGAACACTTACTTACTTTCAGAATCCAAATCACATATCAACTCATGTGTGAACACTTCCAAAAACCCACACATTGTCCTGGGCCAGGTTCCCATTGTCTTGTGTTAACTCTGAGCCAGATCCTTTGTTCACGTTTGTGGACACTGAGAGAAGACCAGATTCAAGTTCTGGCTTTGGCAATGGATAACCTTGAGAAGTTTACTTAGGACACAAGTCAGGGCCGAATGGGCAGATGCCATTCCCTTGATGATTCTATTTAATCGTTACTACTCATTGACACTTAAGAAACGACCCTAAAGCCAACTATGCACATATTAACAGGCCTGGGGGCATAGAACAATACCTCTTTTCCTTATTTGGAGCTTAATATGACAATATCCAAGACTGCTAAATAAATTACGTTCATTTCCTTCGCTTCTTTCCTTCCGTAGTTTGCAAACTAGGACTTCTCTATTTGATTTATTCTAGAGGATGGTTGTAAAAGATTTATGAAGAATGGTCTCTTAAGACAGCAGAGTGTCTGAGGATTGGATTCAGGTGTCAATCTTCAGACTCTGCCCCGACCACTCAAACAAGCTGGAGGGTCTCTGTATGGAAATTTATGATCATACCATCTTTCTCTCAGGATTAATGGGATGGTATGCATAGACTTTCTAAAGCAGCTCTCAACCTGTGATGCACGTTAGCATCAGCTAAGGAGCTTTTAAAATATATTTGTGCTGGGGTCCCAGCCCATCTATGTTCTGGAGGGCGGCCTGGGCATAGGTAATTTTTTAAAGTTCTGTAGGGCTAACTCACAGTCTAGGCTGAGCATTGCTGATCTAGATCTTGGCAGAAAAGTTCCTCTAAAAACAGAAAGCATCTCCCAGCATTGGAGAATGGATAACAGAACGAGCATGGAAACGCAAAACTACTAAGTGACGCTCGATAAATGATCATATTTTATGAAGACCCCAGGGACCCCTTCACGAGGCCAAGACTCCTCCAAACTAAAAGGAAGTAAGTGATGGCTAGATTCACAATGAAATTCAGGCTGCAGAAATTTAAAACATTAACAGATTTGGAAATGTTTACTATTGCACAAATCAGGGAATATTGAAATGAAGTCGGGCCAGAAGCTAATTATTTGGAAATATTTCTATTAGCACGTTTCTCCAGAAGGCAAAGCAGAGATTGCAACCAATATATCTGTACCAGTGACAAGAATATTAAGTTTTCTTTCATTCCTGTAGTATACTACCTTTCTCAGCGTGTATTCTGTCCTAGTTCTTGTGAAAGTGAGAATAATATCAAACTCATTAATTGTCTACATTCTAGATACGATAAGACTTTCGTGGATGGTGTTAATTAAACTACAAAACAACTCCTCTTGCTGTGGTGTGCATTCCAAGTAAAGCAATTAATTCACTCACTTAAACTGATCAAGATTTAATTACCATCACTCTGTGCAATTACTCCATAATTAAAGTAATTTGGTTCATTCCACTTGCTGACAGTGTCATTGAACAGCCATTCATAGAACGAAAAGAAGTGATAATTAACTTAAAGAATAGCTCAGGGCAGTTTTACACAGACAAGTTCACTGTTAGTTATTCCTAAAATACTTAGAATGAAGTAAGGTGTGGGGAGAAAATTCTGGTAGAATTTTAAAACAAAAATAATGATACAAACAAACACTTTAGAGGGTTTTTTTTCCTCCCCAGAATAAGATCTCTAGCAATTTAAATATTTGTGGTGGCTGTTGTTATAACCTACCCATGAATTAGTGTCATGGGCAAAACAAACAGAACTAGAAAAAAATTAAGCACTTAAATATTGGTTAGGGGTAATCACTGTGGGGGATTAGTGCCTGCTTGGGGGCTGGTAGGTGTGGTACAAAATATACTGGTAAAAAAAGAACACTCAGGAGTCTCCAGAGAAGAGCCAAAAAGGTATTTCAGGATTACAAACTCAAGTTTCAAAGAAGTTTCGGAAAACACACACACACAACACACCCACAGGACATGGACAGGAACAGTTGTCTTTATTTATCTATGGCATTAAAAAAAATTTTTTTTAATAGAAGAGTTAACTGACTAGTTCTCCAACCAGAAAAGCATGGAAAGAGAAGCTTAAGAATTGAGCTAGAGCATTACTGCGAAGTGCTAAGACGGAGTACAGGGAATGGGGCTTGTCCAAGATCACGGTTCTAGAACTGAGTAGGAGAGCTGGCGCCAGACTCGAATTAAGGCACACCCAGAGGCAGATTATATGGAACTGGACAGATCTGAACTGAATTGGATTTCTGGGAAAGGACCAGATGGAATCTAAGTAGCCTCCTCAAGGGCCCAGTGATTCAAAATACATGTGTAATGACGGCTCTGCTAGAATCTAGCGATAACTGAGAATCATTTCTGGAAGCCCTGCTTCTGAGGTAAATAGTCAAAGAGACAGTAGTGGCCTTCCATTACAATCTGAGGGAATCATGAGTTTTTGACCGTGGTCCTTTAGAAATCTATCTACTGGGTATGACACCTTGGGAGGGCTTCTCTTGGATCCTGTGCTTGGAGCTGGGGGGAGGGAAAGGGACATTTCATCCTTCTGTCCTTTTCCCAACATTGTGTTGGTTCAACTTTGAAATTTCCACCTGAACAATATATCCCCCGGAGGTTGTGAAAGATGTCAAGAGTGAGGTGTCCTTTCGGGTGCAGTCATCTTGGGTTGTCCACACTGGGGGGTGTGGCCCCGGAACTGAGCCCTCTGGGGAGGTCCCGCCCATGTCTTCACCATTATACCCACAAGGAAATTAGTTGAACGAAACAGCTCCCTTCAAATACTGAAAACTAGGAAGCAAGGAGACAACCAAGACCACAGATCTAGGTGGTGGCCTGACCTGGAGCCAGGATTCCTATCTCCAGTCCGTCTAGACCATGCTCTGTCACTGGACAATGACCATGCAAACTGTACACAAGGGATTGCCTATTAATGAAACCCTCGTGTATTTCTCCATTCACGAAAGGTCCACGTATATTTAGAAAATTTACCTTAATGCATTTCTCAGTCTTGCCTCCAACAAAAATTCCTCCAAAACTCCTTTTTTGTTTTTCCTGATCCCTCTTGAAAATATTGGAAGGTACGTGGTGTTAAAATATCCTTCAAAGGAAAAGACATATACCCTACGAAGATTTTGACTCACAAATTAGTAAGTCATCTATAAATTAGTAAAGTATTTTCTGAGCATAACTAAAAGGATTATAACAAGAAAATATATAATGATGGTCTCAGATTGTGATCTCAAAGCGATTAGGATCATAGAAGTTCATAGCCAGATGTGATCGTCAGAATCCACCTAGCAACATGATGCATATAGAAAGGAATGGATGCCTAGAAGGGGCTTTGTGACTCTCCGAGGCCAGTGGCTAATGAGTGACAGAGCTAGGACTAGTGCAAACCTCCTCCACCCTCATTCAGGAAGCAGCGTTTGGAGGTCAGAAGATTTCTCAGCACACATACCTGAATAGAACCTACAACTTCATGAGTTTTCGGAGGGAATGCCCAAGCTTCTACACATGAGGGGTTATAAGGGATTAAGGGCACATGCTCCAAAGCCAGCCACCTGAGCTGGATCCCAGGCCCACCACTTACTGACCTCCCTGTACCTCAGTTTCCCCATGAGCAAAAAAGGGCATAATGATAGCACCTCCTCACAGAATTATGTTGAATTATGGGAGGTAACTCAAGGAGAAGACTTAGAAGACTGCCTGGTCCACTGCCCTCAGTAAATGCTGGTTGTTGCTGTTCTCACTCCATCTTGGCCCTGAGAGACTGTCTCAGTGGCTGTGTTCCTCCTGTGCTTTGGGACCTCCAGCTCACTCCAATTAACCCTAACCCCTGGCTTCTCAAGGTTCTGATACTTGTGAGTTAGCATGCACCATAGCAGGAGAATGTGCCAAACAGAAATCTCAAATCTCACGTTTGCTTACTCATGTAATCATCACCCCCGATCTGCAGGCACAGCCAAAATGCCAGGAAGTTTTTTCCATTCATACTGAAAAACCATGGCTGTCATCTCTTCAAACTTCCCACCATCAACCTTACGTCTACCTCCAACTAATGAATTCTCTCAGTGTAACCCTGAGGGACTTCCCACCATAATCTACTTGAGTTCCAAATGTCCTTTCCTGTTGGGTACAAAAACAAAATTCTCATTTAAGTAGGCCATTTTCATTTTTAAAAAGTGTGTGTGTGTGTGTGTGTGTGTGTGTGTGTGTACGCCAATGTGGTATGTGTATGCACAAAGAAATTTATTATAAAGAATTGACTTACGTGATTATGGAGGCTGGCAAGTCCCAAGATCTGCAGGATGAGTCAGTGCGTTGGAAAACAGATGGTGTAGTCTAGTCTGAAGGCCAGCAGGCTTGAGACCTAGGAAAAGCTGGTGTTCTCAATCAAGTCTGAAGGCAGAAAAAAAGCTTATGTCTCAAATCAAAAGGGTTCAGGCAGGACGAATTCTCTCTTACTCAGGCAAGGGTCAACCTTTTGTTCCTTCAACTGATTGAATGAGGCCCACCCATATTATGGAGAGCAATCTGGTTTACTCAGTCTTCCAATTTAAATGTCAATCTCATACGAAAACTCCCTCACAGAAACGCCCATAATAATGTTGGAAACCAAGTCTCTGGGCACCCTGAGGCCCAGTCAAGTTGTCACATAAAGTGAACCATTGCACTTTCTGAGGTCTATTCCAATTCAAACCCCTATGATGTAGAGTCCTATTAATCATTAGTACACAGACACAGTATTTTCTTCTGTAAGCAGACACAGTACTTTCTGTGCCCTTAGTCCTTCCTTAAGTGCAGGAAGCCTAACAATTGCTGTAAGGGGCGTACATATAAATCACAGTGGAAACAGAAAAGGAGTCCTTAGTGTTGAGCAAGGCTCTCTTCCCCACACTGTGTAAGCAGCTAAATGTGTGGTTTTTGTTTTTGTTTTTGTTTGATGGCAGGCACTAAATAACACACTATTAAACTGAAATATATAAAATGAATGAAAATTTGATAGATTAGAGAAGAAAACATTTCAAAACATTGAGCACAATAAGGAATTAACCAGGCCAGTAGGATGACAAGTTAGACCAGGAAAGGGAAAATTCTGCTAGTAATAGCCATTCCGAATTGAGATAAGCTATAGTATAAAATACATGTTGAAACAAAGACTTCACATTAAAAGAATCTCAGTCATCTCAATAATTTTTTATACTTCTGTGTTGAAGGAATACAGAACATTGGGTTTAAACATGTTATCACCATTCATTTCATCTGTTTTTTTACTTAAAATTGTTTTTAAAGTTTGTTTCTTTTGCAGAGAGAGACAGAGCATGAGCAGCGGAGGGACAGAGAGACAAAGGGAGACAAAGAATCTGAAGCAGCCTCCAGGCTCTGAGCTGTTAGCACAGAGCCCGAGGGGAGGCTTGAAACCATGAACCTTGAGATGATGATGGAGCAGATGTCGGATGCTTAACCAATTGAGCCACCCAGGTGCCCCTCCTTTTACTTTTTAAATGTGGCTACCAGTGAATTTAAAACTATGTATGTGGATTGCATTATATTTCTACAGGACAGCACTTCTATCAAACGTTGGAAAAGGCTGTAATCAAGTGAAAAATGGCGGAAATTTCAAATGAGAAGATAAAGGAATCCAGGTGGGGAATGATATGGTCACCTGAGTATTTTAGGGAAAAGTCTGGAAAACTTATTAAAGGTATGAGTATATAGGAGCACTTGGGTGGCTCAGTCAGTTAAGTGTCCGGCTTCTGCTTGGGTCATGATCTCACGGTTCACGAGTACGAGCCCCGCATCACGCTCTGCGCTGATAGCATGAGCGTGCTTTGGATTCTCTGTCCCTCTCTTTCTCTCAGGCTCATGCTCCCTCGCTTCCACTCTCTCTCTCTCAAAAAGAAATAAACTTTTAAAAACTCAACTGACTGTTAAAAGAATAAAGGTATAGGGGTACAGAATATTTTTGTTAAATGCCCACTGAGAACACATAGATTGAATATATCTCATTAATGCAACAAGTAGTTACTGAGTACCACCTATTGTGTTTGACACTGGGGTTCAAAAGCTTCATTTTTCTGCTTACATCTCATCGTCCAGAACTGGGTCACTAATTACCACAAAGGATAATGGGATTACCAGAGATCTGGGGGAAGAGCCTACCTTTCCTGAAATCAAAGAATCTCTGCCTGTTACCTGAACAAAATCTGGGTTTTTGAAGCAGGGACTAAATGTGACAATCGCTGTATGCCACAATGTCCAGGTTAAAAAATGAGCAGATTCACAGCATCAGACATTATGGACTCCTTAAATTAATAATTAAAAATATCGACTAAAAAAGTCATTCAGGCTCGTTCATACATCTTCCCCAAATCTTTAATCACAGACTCCATTTTGCTGACGTAGGACTCTAAGTAAGTCCTACGTCTCTTCATGCATCTCACGTAGACTGAGGGGGAAAACAGTTTCAAATTGATAAAGATACATAGAAGCATAGGGCCGTTTTTTTTCTTTTTATTATGTTTTAATACCAAGGAAATGGGTATATCTTAGATTTTTTTTTTTATCGGAAGGGAGAAGGAGAGATAGGGAGGCTCAAGGTTTTCTAAAAGATAGGATTTTCTTGGATGGAATATACTTAAACTTATATTTGTAAGGATGTATAATAAGTCACCACAAGTCACATCTTTGTTGACTGACTCAATTATGGAACACCGTTCAGCCTGGACTGAAGTACAGATTTCTATCATGAAACACGTGTCCATAGGTGTACAAGCCTCTCTATTTAAGGCTTCTAAGAAGGCATTTTCAAATATAGAAAAGAGAGAGGGCATTCCACTGACTTGGTTCAAAAAAACTTTCTTACAGGAGAACGAGGCACATTGAGTAATAGGTGGATGTGGACATAATTCAGACTAACCTTGCACATTTAATAACATTAATTTGTCAAAACTAATAATATTAATTCATTCAAAAATGAGATTAAGCGCAGGCACCCCTTGCAGCCATAATCCGTGACGGATGGCTCTGTGACACGGACAGCACAGCGCCTCTAACAGAGTGAGAGCGCACGTGTGGCCGACGCCACTGGGAAGCCACGTAGTGTCTCCCGCCTTCCGTTGGAATCATCTTTAAAAAAAAAAAATTGCTGGTCTCTCCGCACTCCTTGAATGTTATACTTTAGCAGCCAAACCGATGATTTGTATTTAATGACAACAGGGCAGGGTCATGCAATTATTTTTCTAAACAGCATTTAATGGAAATCAGCAGGTACGAAGAGTCCAACCAAGCTTGCAAAATGAGGGTCGCTGCAGTTGACTTTCTTTTTTGACTATGGGCATCGTTAAATGCGGCTGACCAAGAATAGCGCAACCAGGCTACCGGGTGCCACCAGCATGAAGGACACCCACTTTTCCCTTCTCTTATTTCCCGCTCTCTCTCCTTTGCAATATATGGAACACTCCAAATTAGAGTCGGGCAGATCCAGCATCTAGTCCTAGCTGGAATTAAAATAATTAGCTGTGTGACCTCGGACCAATTACTTAGCCTTTCTGAGCTTCATTTGCTCCTCCATAAAATGGAGATAACTACCTAAATGCTTACAACGTTGTCTTGAGAGCAAACTGAAACAAAAAGTAGGGAAGACAATTAGTACAATGGATGGCAAATGGGTATTATTTTAAAAAGATAGCTGATGTTGTTGTTTTTATTATTGTATAACTTACCCAGCAAAGCACCTGTGTGAGGTAGATATTCAATAAGTTTTTAGTCCCTTCCTCCTTCATTTAAGATGCTAATTTCTCAGCACTCGCCTTAGGTGGTGGTGAAGTGGGAGCAATCTAGTTTGGGCACATTCTCTCCTCTGTGCCTCCCCGCCTCCCTGGCAAGTTTCCTCTTCTTACACTCTTGCATCTTTTGTTTAAAGCACCAGTTTTCTGGAAAAAATCTGAAATTCCTCCAGGCTGAAAGTTGTGGGTAAGTAACTGATAAGGATGATGGAACACTAACAAAATTCAGTCACCAGCCTGCGGATAGGGGAGCCTACCACTTTTTATTCAGTGCCAGTAATGGGAGATACCAAGCTATCTCTCCCCTCTGGTTCCCATCACCAGCAGGGTTAGTAGAAATAGCATTCTCTATGACCCAGCAATAGCACTGCTAAGAATTTACCCAAGGGATACAGAAATGCTGATGCATAGGAGCACATGTACCCCAATGTTCATAGCAGCACTCTCCACAATAGCTAAAACATGGAAAGAGCCTAAGCGTCCATCAATGGATGAATGGATCAAGAAGATGTGGTTTATCTATACCATGGAATACTACATGGCAATGAGAAACAATGAAATCTGGCCATGTGTAGCAACATGGATGGACCTTGAGGGTGTTATGCTGAGCGAAATAAGTCAGGCAGAGAAGGACAAATATCATATGTTTGCACGTATAGGAGGATTAGGAGGAACTTGACGGAGGAACAAGGGGGAGAAGAAGGGCGGAAATGGTGGGGGAAAGGGAGAGAGGCAAACCATGAGAGACTCTTGAATGCTGACAAAAACTGAGGACTGATGGATGTGGGGGGGAGGGGGGATGGGCATGGAGGAGGACACTTGTGGGGATGAGCACTGAGTGTTATGTGGAAACTAATTTGACAATAAACTATTTGTAAAAAAAAAAAAAAGAAAGAAAGAAATAGCATTCTCTTATGATACATATACATTAAAAAAAAACCCACCCCCTCAACAAATAAACAAAAAACTTTTTGGGTCCCATAGTCCATGGTAGGCATTCACTAATATGTTTTTCCAATTAGAGACAGTTTTCTCTCTAGGATTAATTAGTGTGATAAATGTAAGAATTACAAATAGGCATGTGATATTCATACCAATAGTACTATTTGTATGTGCTGTGTAAGTACATCATATAGGTTTTCTCGTTTCATCCTGCTAAAATTCCAGGAGGTAGGTAGCTTATTACCTGCATTTTACAGATGAGAACACTGAGGCCGGAGAAGCTAAGCACCTGAACTAATTGATAGAGCCAGGGTTTCCTTCTCCTTCTGAATGAACGCAGCAATGGTGTTCTTTGCCCTCTTTCCTAGGAATCATCCTTTCAAAGCTGAGCCTCCATGAACTATAATGAAGTGAAATGCAATTTTCATTTTATTATGTGTTTATAGATATGCTTTTTCTTTACAGCTACTTTTACTGATAAAGCAAATCACTCAAATAAATCTGTTGGGAGCAGGGGATGTGACTCAGGACTATCTTTCATGTCTAGCGTGGCTGAGCAAGCTGTGCTTGGCCGTAAGGGAGAACTTGGGGCTTCATTGTGTGCTATAAGGCAGTGTCCTACATTGCAATGCGTGGTTTTCCTTTTACAGGTTCAATCCAATCCCTATTTCTTTTTCTTTTCTTTTTCTTTTTTTAAAGGTAGGAATTAGGGACAAACCAAGGCAAGTGGAGAGCAGCTTCCACAAAGATACCGTAGAATGAAGGTGATGGATTTGTCTGGAAATAACTTGGAGTAGGGAGTAAGGAGAAAAGGAGGCTGAAGATTAAAATGAAAAGGTCTATTGGACCTGATTATTAACAGTCTAGGTTGTCAGGTTCAGGGACTTGGGTGTTATCTGGGAGCAGTGAGGAGCAGTTGGAGGTGTTTAAGACAAAAAAATCATTAATGAACTCTGGGTTTTGGACCACCAGAGCTGTAGAGCAGAGGACAGGGGGAAGGTAGAGGGCCTGGAGACAGGGAGACCCATTGAAACAGGAGTCTGATGATTCACCTTAGACACTCTGAAGAGCTGGATGAAAGCTTTGAGTAGATATGTGTGTGTGTGTGTGTGTGTGTGTGTGTATGTGTGTGTGTGTGTACTCAAAAGACGCCTTGGAAGTAGTATGTTGGGGGAGGGGGTGGCAGCCCATTGATTGTTGTCTATAGATGGGAGATCAGGAAGAAGGTTCAAGAATAGCTCAGGGTGTCTAGACCAGAGATGACAATAAGATTTCATCTCCAATGTCTAGGGGTGCTTGAGTGGCTCAGTTGGTTAAGCGCCTGACTTCGGCTCAGGTCATGATCTCACGGTAGTGGGTTTGAGCCCCGCGTCAGGCTCTGTGCTGACAGCCAGCTCAGAGCCTGGAGCATGCTTCGGATTCTGTATCTCCCTCTCTCTCTGACCCTCTCCTGCTCACACTGTCTCTCTCTCTCTCTCAGAAATAAATAAAGCATTAAAAAACATTTTTTTTAAAAAAGATTTCATCTCCAATGTCTAGAGGATTCAGAGGTGGAGAGCTGTCTCAGTGATCTTGCTACAGGTGCGGGAAGAGCCAGGGCAGTGTACTTGCTGGGTATTTGTGATCCTTTTCAGACTAAATGAGTGGTTTGCCATAGAGGGGCCCTTTATCTTTTAAGTGAATTCACATTCACCAATAATGATGATTTATCAGTCACCTTCAGGAGGAGTGCTAAAGATCAAGACAGGCAACAAAATAATACAGAAACCACACACAAAACCGGCTACGAAGCTGACCTAAAAGATTAGCATTGTGGACTACCAAAAACATTAGCAGAATAAGAAAATATGTTACAGACAAGGATACAAGTTTTTCAGACAATGTAAATGTCAGGAAGCTGAGAGGAGTCCAAATTCCTCCAGATATTTTTGAAACATTGACTCTAAACTTCTCTTAAAAAGTACAGATTCATGCTGTTGTCTTGCTCACCTCCTCTTCATCTCGTGGGGTGGGAGGGAGAGCCTTGCCGTAGGGCTCTGGAGAGAGCTGAATACATGACACTGGACAGAACAGAGGAGATTGACAGCAGTTTATGAGTCCCACGTGCAGCTTGGGGGAGGGGGACACCACACGGCATGCAGAACCACATAGGGACTGCACCTGGGAGCAAAGTGAAGCATCAGGGGCTGTGGGAAGCTCGCTTTGTAGGAACAAGAGGGTGAGGTGACTCCTGGTTCCCAGAGGAGGATGTGATTGGCTTGTTTGAATAATTCCACAGGCTTGCAGAGAGGTGACGCCCATTAGGTTGAGGACCAGGTGGAGCACAGCTGGTCTGGCCGCCAGACCACTAGCTGGGTGGGAAGCCTTTCCCACTGGGTACCAAGAGGAGGGGAGCTCACACTCAAGACTTGGGGACCCCCAGGAGGCTCAAAGATGTCAAGGCAGCACATGAAATGTTAGGACTTAAAACACTATCTAGTGTGTTAAACACTGACCACATGTGGCTAATGAACACCTGGAATGTGGTTAGTTCAAGTGGAGATGTTTTTTTTAATTTTTAAATTTTAAATTTTTATTTATTTTTGAGTGATAGACAGTGAGACAGCACAAGCAGGGGAGGAACAGAGAGAGAGGGAGACACAGAATCTGAAGTGGGATCCATGCTCTGTCCAGGCTCTGCGCTGTCGGAACAGAGCCCAACGCGGGGCTTGAACTCCTTAAACACGAGATCATGACCTGAGCCAAAGTTGGCCGCTTAACTGACTGAGCCACTCAGGCGCCTCCAAGCTGAGATGTGTTTTAAGTGTAAAATAAACACCAGATTGTAAGGATTGAATACAAAACCATGTCATTAATTTTTGTCATCGATCGTATGTTGGAATGACAGTATCGTGGATGTATTTTGGGGGTAAGTAAAATATATTACCGAAATTCATTTTACCTGGGTCTTTTGACTTTTATTTTAATGGGACTACTAAAAAGCTTAAAATTACATGCATGTTTCACGTTAGTGGTTCAAATTATGCTCCTGTGGGAGAGCGCCAACCTGGCGCTTTCTCTAGACAACTGAGAGACTTGAAATACCTAGGAATAGTTGGTATTTCCGTGGTATGGAAAACTCCTACTTAACTGACCGTGAGATTCATTTTGGCCGTTTATTCTGGTTATCACTCCTCGAATGGGCCTCCTAGCAAGCAGGTGTTTCTGATTTGATTTGGTCTGATTTGGTTTGGTGTGGTGTAGCCCTAACAAAATTTCAACCATCACTGACTAGCAGCATCCTAAATACTCTTTGCTGAAGTTATCGAGCCAAATTGTAGCAAAGCAATGGAAGGGTCTGGAAGAAGGCAGGAAGGCCGGTGCCCTGGTGTTGGGATGTACATCACAGAGGATGCTCTAAACCGTCACACAGGATTAATTTTTAAGCCCCTCGTCTTGGTTGTGCTGGACCAATACATCAACAGGCTTCAAGGAAAACTAATTTATACAGGCTTAAAAACAGGAGCCACAACTGATCGTTTTGGCCACAAAATTAAAGCCAGAAAACCAAGCACGTATCATGCTATGTGAATCAGAATTAGGCCGATTTCACATACTCAGAAATGAACAAGAAGTGCCATTTTTGGAGGCGAAAAGCCTGTGGTCTCCAAAGAATATTTCTCTGGTTTTTAATTGAAACGAGCTATTAGATGCTAATTTTGCAGTTTGCTGGTCAGGAATAAAATGCAGCTAAGGGATTTGGTTTCACTATAAAGAAAGCAACAGTTTGCTCTCCAAGTGTTAAAAATAGCTACTATGCATTAGCAACAAGCCAACAAAAATCTCCTAATCTAAGGCCAAAGGGACACAGGTTTAAAATATTGGCTTTTTATAAGCTGTCCTGCTAAGGTAAGGGTCCTTACAAAATTGAGTTCAGTCAGCCAGTTCCACCCCAATATGACCTCAGCACCTTGCCCAGAAGACAGTCTTCATCTCAGGGAAAGCTTGGCTCTGCTCCTTTAAGTTTTGCCAAAGAAAAAGAGATACTTCAATCTTATTAATAAATAATAATAATAGCCTCCAATTTTTACTGTGTCAGGCGATGGGCTAGGAATTATACGTATACCAACGAGGCTTTACAGCAAATCGTCACAGTTGGTGTTTTCCATGCCTGTTTTGCTATTCAGGAAATGAAGCTCAGAGACAATAGTTTATCAGCCAGAGGTACCTTGGCTGCAAATAGTATAATATCTGACAGCTGGTGGTTTAAGCAAGTTGGAGTTCATTGGGCTCATGCAACAAGACGTCATGGGGAGGGAGTCTAGGGTCCCTGCACTGGCTCAAAATTCCCAGGGACCCAGGCTCTTTGTCTTTCCACTCTGCCATGCAGAGTGCGTTGGCTTGTGTCCTCAGACCCATCATTGCCACGTGGCTGCTAGAACTCTAGCAGAAAGAAGGGAGAAGGGAGGAAAGGCAAAGGACCCTGCCAGCTGCACTTCCTAAATTGTTTCCCCAGAATTCATATCCATATCCAATCATCTCATGGCCATGACATGTCTCCTGGCTACCTCTATCCGCATGGAAATCCAAGAAACAGCATTTGTATCTGAACAAAGACCCCAAAGTGAGATTCTTTTAGCAAGGATAAGGGGAGAATAATTACGCAAGTATCTATATTGTCTGTCACTCTGAGATTGGATCGTAGGGTGACCCCATTGCAAAATCCATGCATGTGTCTTAAATACTTTGCATCCTTCTGAGGGAACCTCTTATGTATCATAGTCCCTGTCACTGGCACATAGTAGGCATCCGAGTTTCGTTGACATAAGGCACCATGTTGAAATCCCAGCAAGGAGAGAAGTTTGGGTATCCCTCAGTGTAAATACCTTCAAAATTCCCTGTGAATGGTGATGAATGCACACAATTCTCTGTAGTTCAAGTGAACGATATTAACATAGTCTCTGCTTGGGAAAATTAAAAAAAAAAAATAGGTACGCTAAGCCTTGCCACTTTTGCTAAGCAATGTTTTTTCTTTTAAAGGTTGGGAGAGCATCTACATGAAAAGATGTTCCCAACAGCTAGATATAGAAAACAATTCCAAAACTACTCTTGTCTCTTCTATCTAAACCTTTACTAATAGCCCTGAAGACCTGCCTCAAATCCATTGCATTTAAGTAATAAGCTTTTGGGACTAAGCTTCACATTTTTGCTAAAATGTTTTCTCTTTAGGAGACATGGGATGGTAAGTAGATGAAATGAGGAATATTTTAATAATTGGAGAACACATGAGTGATTTGCAGGAGCCTGTCTACACACACACGTGTAGACATAACATCTGTGGAGGAGAGAGTTTTCAGAGACAGCAGCTGATGAGATAGACCGTGGATTGCAGAACTCCAGGAGGAACGGGAGAAGCCATTGTGAACATGACTTTCTTCTGGAATACCGACATATCCATCATAGGGCAACCCTTATGGATTAGTCAGACTTGGAGGCAGTCTCACTTACACACAATCTATCCCACTGCAGATCAGATGTGTAACGGTGTGTCCTGATCTGTCATGTATAAACCCTGGCCCCTTAGCTGTGAGCTACTAGTGATTATTGGGCTCGTTTCCTACTTAATGGTCTGAACTGCTGTCGGTTCAGCATCTGTGAGGGATTCAAACTTTGGCCATTCCTTCTTCTCTGTTCCTTTCTGTTACTTTTCTTTGTAGTAAGTTTCCAGGGGTCCAACTCACATTTTCAGGCCAAGGTGCAGTTTAGTGTACAGAACTTCACAGCTCATGGGGCCGGGCAGGTTACAAATACGGTAATCAAATGGATGTAGCTTATAGCTTTTTCCTCAAATAAAATGAGCAGGCAAAAAAATTTGTTTTACTTTAGATGTTAACCCTTGCAGAAATGTTTGAATTTTATCATTATAAATAGGATACTTTTGATTCAATTCTGTGGGCTGCTTGGTTGTTAACTGGGAATACCACAGCCATTAGAAGAATGTAATTATTGTACTAATTTATGCACGCTGCTCAACTATATTCCCTTTAGATATTTGCTTTTGAAATCATCCAAGCTGTAATATTTTATACTGAACGGTGCCCATATTATCTTCATATTGGGCATGGAGATGCCATTTTGCTTATTTTGTAATAAGCTAATAGAATTTTATTCCATAGTTTTTTTGTTTGTTTTTTGGAGGGTTTTTTGCCCTTTACCCTTTCTTTTGATCCAGGCTTTCTTTCAAATTTTAATTTGAAAATGGCAGTGGACAAGACTAATAAAGAGCTGTTAATCAGAGTTTTGCCTTATCTTCTGGCTTATCAGTTCTGAATTTTCAGTCCACCAAATAGCAGTTTGGGGGTATTTCTTTAGGTTGGCATCTGGCTGATGCTTTCCGGAAACAGTCTTTCTGTAGTCTGAACCACACCATCTCAACACACCCTCATCCATAATCCTAGGGTGGGCTCAAATGCGACTAGGCTGTGAGAAATGTTTTCATTTCCTATTGACTGGTTGTGTACTTCCCTTGTGTTAATCCCTTGTTAATGGACACTTTCTTTGAGCCAGCTGAGATCGGAGTTGTGTTGTCTTTGTGATTCTAGCAGATTTTATTACTTGGATATCTTTGTTTTCATTATTTTGAGATTTTGGGATTTTGTCTGTTTCATTGATATTGATTCTCTCAGTTAGAGATGGCCCGGCCTCCTACTGCTTCTGTTTGTGTTTGATCTACAAGCAGTGGGGGGGAATCCTCAGGCTGCAAATGGTTTGGTTCTGTGCTTCAACTGGGAAAGGCATGGTAAGAGCCATTAACAGCTTTCTCAACTGAAAACAGATGAATGTGGCTTTAAACCTAGGTGAGGGGACTTGTATTTTGTCATTTAAATGACCTCAGGTTATTGCTCTGGGGCATTCATTTTTAGGGGGCAATATGGAATTTGAAGAGCCCTGGCACTTTCTGAGAAATCCAAAGAAAAATACAGTTCCTTCCTTGGGTTATGAGCTCTGCCTCTATCTAGCTGCGTGACTTTGAGCAATTCATTTCACCTTTCTGAGTTTTACCTGGAAAATGAAGATAACTAGCCCTGGTGATCTGCAAGTTCTCCCCTTGGTTAATAGATGGAAAAGAAATAACATTTCTTGAACTTATGCCTAGGGTTTAAATATTTTATTCAGGGACACCTGGGGGGCTCAGTTGCCTAAGTATCTGAATTCAGCTCAGGTCATGATCTCACATTTCGTGGGTTCGGGCCCTGTGTCAGGATCTGTGTTACAACTCAGAGGCTGGAGCCTGCTTCAGATTCTGTCTCCCTCTCTCCCTGCCCCTCCCCTACTTGTCTTCCCTCTCTCTCTCTCAAAAGTAAATAAATAAACATTAAAAAAAAGTTCCCTGAACATAGAAAAAATAAATATTGTATTCAAATGACATAGTTATTTCACTTAGCAACAACCTTGTGGGTGAGCATTATTATTCCATTTTGTGGGTGTAATAACTGAGTTAATATATGGGTACGTGTTCAATCATCCATCTATGTTGAGATATAGTTGGCTCTACAAAAGTATGTACCTTCTCTCCTCATGAGGATTCTAAGTTTCTGGAGGGGAGAGGCCACATCTGCCAAACACCTTTTCCAGGGCTTGGTTCTAAGGTAGCTGTTAAATTCAGTTACTTAATAGTTTATGATATGTGAGGATAAGACGGCCCTTTGGCAGCCGCCCGAGAAAATGGGTCATGACTTTGAAAATGCACTAGCTGTGTGATTGCATACAAATCCCAGGGTGAGTTCTGATGGCAGTTACGAGAACTTCAACGCCCCTCTACTGGGGAAGTTAGCTGTTTGTTGCCTTGTCATTGGATTGGTTGCCAGAAAGATGCTTCTTTCCACTCAAGATCCTTTTTTAGGTAACCTACACCTTCATTTATGTATCTGTTAAGAAAGTTTAAGAACTAACTAAAAAAAGAAGTAAATTTTTTAAATGCCTAAAAAAGTCAGCATCAGTATGGATTTTAAAAAGACACTGAGATGTGTTGGCAAAAATATTTTTATAACCACACAACGTAAAAAAATCTAACCTAAATTGGCAAGACATCTTACAATAGATGTAATAAAAATGGTGTCTCAGAAGAAAGCAATGCTTTTGAGTTTCTGCCTTCATTCCCAAATGGCAGTCTGGGCCCGATGTCCCTGCCTTTGCAGAGGCAGGGCCTAGACCAGAGGTTTTTTACAAGGAGACAGAGGAACTGATAGGCAGGTACAAGACTGGACAAGAGGACTTCATAACTTGGATCCCGTTCAAAAGGATATTCTTGACAATTTTTTCAACACGTAGAAAAGGCTTAAGGCTTAAGGTGGGAAGTTTGGGGAACACCAGCTGCTGGTGTCAACACTTAAGCTCTGGCACCAAACTTCTTTTTTTTTTTTTAATTTAATTTATTTATTTTGAGTCAAGGAGAGAGTGGTAGAGAGTGCGAGAGAAAGAATCCCACGCAGGCTCCACACTGCCAGTACAGAACCTGAATCAGGCTCGAACTCACAGAGAGATCATGACCTGAGCTGAAATCGAGAGTCAGATGCTTAACCAACTGAGCCACCTGGGAGCCCCAGGCCCCAGATTTCTAATTCCCAATGAGCAAAACAAAACTCCTGCGGTTAACTGAGATCCTTTTTCATAGAAGACAGTTTGGATTGCCTCTCAGACAGAGCATGCCTTTTGGGGTTTTTAATCATGTCACACTTCAAGCTATTTATCAGAGAATTCCTTCCAACCTGTTGCAATTCTGTCCCTAAAAAGTGCCCTAGTAAGTACAGTTTTCTCCATCTCCTTCCATTTCTAGAGACAACTTAGCAGGGTCTTGAGCACATGTTTTGTTGAGCCACCCTTTAATTCAGCTCAAGGTCAGGGTGATATGGTTTGATGCCCTCCTGCCCCCAACTACCCTTCCACAGACTGACTGGTCAGGATGGTTGAAGACTCTACCATCAGAATTTCTCCAAAGATGGTGTTGCTGGAACTGTCATTCTCAACTCTGATGCACATCAGAATCCCTCGAGGAGCTTCTAGAAATCCACAAAGCCTAGGATGTACCCCAGAGCAATCTCTCAGAATCTCTGGGTTTGACAACATGCAGTTCTTTTATTTTTTAAATTTTTTAATTTTTTAAAATTTATTGTCAAATTGGCTTCCACACAACACCCATTACTCATCCCAACGAGTGCCCTCGTCAATGCCCATCACCCATTTTCCCCCTTTTCCCTCCCCTCCATCCACCCTCAGTTTGTTCTCTGTATTTAAGAGTCTCTTGTGGTTTAAGCAATTCTTTCAAAAGCTCCCCAGATGATTCCCATATGCAGCCAAGGTAGGAAACTATGGCTTTGGAAGGACTGTGTTTGCTAGTCTGTTACCTGCAATTTGGAATATATTCATCTGGATATATCCACCTGGAATTTGTGATATATTCATGTATCACCTGTTAACAATTTTGGCTGATTCATCTGCTGGTCTGCAGAGGACTGAAGAAATAAATCCCCCTCCCCACCTCTTTAAAGTTTATTTATTTATTTTGAGAGATAGAGAGAGAACAGTGGGGCTGGGGCAGAGAGAGGGAGACACTGCAGAAGGGGGTAGGACAGAGGATCTGAAGCTGGCTTTGTGTTGACAGCAGAGAGCCTNTGGAGAAAAGCCACAGAAGAGGTCTCTCAGTCAAGGATTCCACTGAGTCTGCATTCGAGACAAGACTTACAGGGGCCCACATCACCTGTGTCCCTGCCTCCCCCACTCCCCACTGCAGGACCTCAACCCTCTTTTTTTTAATTTTTAAAAATGTTTATCTTTGAGAGAGAGAGACAGAGTATGAGTGGGGGAGGAGCAGAGAGAGAGGGAGACACAGAATCTGAAGTAGGTACCAGGCTCTGAGCTGTCAGTACAGAGCCTGACACGGGGCTTGGCCCACAAACCATCATGAGATCATGACCCGAGTTGAAATCAGACATGCAACTGACTGAGCCACCCAGGCTGCCCCTCAACCCTCTTTTTAATGGAAGTAGCTGCCCATTGTCCTACTGAGGGCCTTTCCAGTCCTCTCCTCTGCCCTGTCTGCACCATGTTCCTCTCCCAGATATCCACTTAGTCTTTCATTTACGGAACTTCTGTTGCTTATGTACAATATGGTGTGCTCTCTCCTAGGCCCTGTGGCAGTGGTTCCCGGTTATAGTGGGCATCAGAATTAACTGGGAATATGTTTTTCAAAGTATATTTCTACCTCACCCCTTTCACTCATTACAAATGAAGATTTTTCAGCCCTCATCCCAGTGCTTTTGATTCAGTAGAACTGGGTGGGGGATGAAAATCTGCATTTATTTATTTATTTATTTATTTTTAAGTTTATTTATTTATTTTTGAGAGACAGAGAGACAGAGCACAAGTGAGGGAAAGGCAGAGATGGAGAGGGAGACACAGATCTGAAGCAGGCCCCAGGCTCTGAGCTGTCAGTGCAGAGCTTGATGCAGGGCTTGAACCCACGAACTGTGAGATTATGACCTGAGCCAAAGTTTGATGCTTAACTGACTGAGCCACCCAGATTCCCTGGAAACCTGTATATCAAAAAATATTTTAATGGAGGTATAATTGATGTATAACATTATACCAGTTTCCTTGTACATGATTTAATATTTATGTACACTATGAAACAATTACCACAATAAGTCTAGTTACCATCTGTCACCATACAAAGTTATAAACAAATTTTTTCTTGTGATAAGGGCTTTTAAGATTTAATCTCTTAGCAACTTTCAACTGTGCAATGTATTATTAACTATAGTCACCGTGCTGTACATTACATCCCCAAGAATTACTTATTTTATAATTGGAAATTTGTACCTATAGACCCCTTTCTCCCATTTCACCCATCTCCCAACCACCCTCTGATAACCACCAATGTGTTCTCTGTATCAATGAATTTAGTTTAGTGTGTTCATTTGTTTTGTATTTTAGATTCCATATATAAGTGAAATCATATGGCATTTGTCTTTGATGTATTTCACTTAGCAAAATACCCTCAAGATCCATCTATGTGGTCACAAATAAGATTCCATTATTTTTTAGGGCTGAGTAGTATTCCTGTGTGTGTGGGTGTGTGTTTGTGTGTGTGTGTGTGTGTGTGTGTGGTGTGTACACCACATTTTCATTGTCCACTCATCCATTGATGGATACTTAAGTTGTTCCCATATCTTGGCTATTGCAAATAATGCTGCAATGAACATATGTGTATATATATATACACACATATGTTCATATATATATATACACATATGTTCATATATATATATACACATATATACATATTTAGAGAGACAGTGAGAGGGGGAGAGAGAAAATCTTAAGGAGGCTCCACGCTCAGCATGGAACCTGACATGGGGCTCAATCCCACGACCCTGGGATCATGACCTGAGCTGAAATCTGGAGTCGGATGGATGCTCAACCCACTGAGCCACCCAGGCACCCCACATACATCTTTTTTGAGTTAGTGTTTCCATTTTCTTCAGATAAATACCGAGAAGTGGAATTGTTGGATCATTTAGTAGTTGTCTTTTTAATTTTTTGAGAAAACTCCATACTGTTTCCCATAGTGGCTGCACCAATTTACATTCCGGCCAACTGTTCCATTAGGGATCCCTTTTCTCCATATCTTCACCAACACTTGTTTTGGGTTTGTTTTTCTTTTTGATAATAGCCATTGTGACAGATGAGAGATGATATCTCACTGTGGCTTCGATTTATTTGTCTTTCCCTGATGATGAGTGATGCGGAGCATCTTTCCTGTGCCTCCAGAAAAGGCAATGCCTGTTGGTCTCAGTACCATCAGCATCTCACCAGGGGCTGGCACATGGAAGGTACTCAGTAAATCTTTGTCAGTAGAGCTGTGAGGGCAGGAACAGGGGACCGCCGGCCCCCTTCACACAGATGGGAACATCCTGAGCAGTAGGAGTGAGATGAGACGATGCTCCTCCTCCCTCAGCATAAACATGCGTGATTTCCCCCACGTTCGAGAATGGGGAGGAATAATGGAATATGAGCCCCGTGGCCCGTGAGGGCCACCATAACGTGCAAAATGAAGGATGTAGTTCCTCCACAGCTCACAGCCCCAAAGACAGCTGGGGCAAAGACAGGGCTGCCCAACAACCGAAGAATGCATGTGTAACAGATAGAAATGGCTAACACATAGCACTTCCTGCGTGCCAGGCCCTACTCTAAGCACTTACGTGAGCAACTCGCACATTGCCCTGTTTTACAGATGAGGAAATCAAGGCACACAGTGCTTTGTTGACATCCCCAAGGACATTTGGCATGCAGTGGCAGAACTATGATTCAAACTCAGGTGGTCTGTCTCCTACTTCCATGTTCTTAACCACTCTGCTCTAGTAATTCTCTATAAATACTGGGAAAGTGTTCATTTTATGGTAGAAGCAGCAGAGAAGGTCATCATTTGTGTGGGACTCAATGTTTTCATTTTATTAAGTTTTTGTATCACTGAAAATCATTTAATCCCATTTGCCAATCCATTTGCAGCCATGACTCATCATCATTTTCGGGTATTTAATGCCACCCGCAACTCTGTATTAATTCACTAAGTCGAAACTTTTAGAATTCAACATTTTTGCTTACCTCCTCAGCTGCTACATGAGAAAGCAAATTGACCATGCAGAATCCTTTCCAGTACTTCATAGATTTTATAGAATAAATTATTTTAGTTATTTAAGCTTAAATAATTTTCTATGATAATTGCCTAATGCTCTCCACCGAGCTTGCTTTTTTTCGCTCCTTTCATTGCTACAAGGCACTCACTGAAAAGGATTTAAAATTATTGCTTAGAATGCTCTTTCCCTCAGCCCAAAGTAAAGGGCACTATACATCCAACAGCCTGTTAACTCACCTTTTCCATTTAACTTTTCAGAAAAGTTACCCCATGCTTAATATTTGCAAGCAGTGGAATAAAGAAAATAAAAAAGGCTTAGATATTGGTGATTTTCATGAATCAATGCAAGTGAGCCCCAGGGAATTTGGCAGGGATACAAGGCAGCTGAAAAATATTCTTTTTCAGGAAAGGCCGAGAGGAGGCGCTGTCCTTCAAGTCCTCTTGGCTGACAGTGGAATGGGGCCAGAGGCATTGGAAGTGGCCTAGATAGGAAGGTTTCTGCTGTATGAGCAACCAAAAAAACCCCCAGATATTTAGAATTCTAGATTTTGGATTTCTTGGGAATTGTTCACCAAGTTTGATGAATCTCTTTTGTGAGGATTTAAGGAAGAAAATAAATGAAGGGAAAGGAAGAAATGAAAGAAGGAGAGGAGAACACCCAAAAAAGAGGGAAACAAATTCAAACCTCAAAGATGGCAAAAAGAAATGGCAATCCTCCTAAAGTCTACGTGTTATCTATAATGGCTCTATTCTTAAACTTTTCAACAAATTGATATCATTTGTCTTACCTTGTTTTCTTTTCGTTTTTAGTGTTAAAAGGTAAAAGATGACTGATTCTTGGTCTAGAAGTTTTCTGGGGATAGGGTGAGAGGAGAAGGGAAAGTTTGGCTCACTGTAGGATAAAACTTGCCAAAGTGTTCTTAACCCATCTCTTTGAAATAGACAAAACATTTCACACCTGGTGGGGATGTGATAGTGGTGAGGGCAGCCATTTAGGACTCTAGGAACAAAATTCTAGCAAAGAAACTCCAACCACCCTTTATGTGTATTCTCGTAGTATCAACAAGGAAATTTTGAAGTACAAAATGTGCCTTCCCTTTAAAATTGTCTTCACAGGTGATGATGCTCCTTGAGGGCAAGAACGCTATTTAATTCCAGTATTTGTTTTCTATTCCTCCTCCTTTTTATTTTTATTTTTTATTTTTTTTTAATGTTTTTTTTTTATTTATTTCTAGGAGAGAGAGAGAGAGACAGCGTGAGCAGGGGAGGGTCAGAGAGAGAGGGAGTCACAGACTGAAACAGGCTCCAGGCTCTGAGCTGGCAGTCAGCACATAGCCCGACGCGGGGCTCGAACCCACGAACCGCGAGATCATGACCCAAGCGAAAGTCGGACGCTTAACCGACTAAGCCACCCAGGCGCCCCATCCTCCTCCTTTTTATTTTTAAAACACTTAATTTGGGGGCGCCTGGGTGACTCAGTCGATTAAGCGTCCAACTTCACTCAGGTCAGTTTGTGAGTTCTAGCCCCATCTCTGGCTCTGTGCTGACATCTCAGAGCTTGGAGCCTGCATCAGACTCTGTGTCTCCCTCTCTCTCTGCCCCTCCCCCCACTCATGCTCTGTCTCTGTCTCCAAAATAAATAAATACTAAAAAAAAATGTTTTTAAACCACTTAATTTGTTTAGAGAAGTTTTAAGTTTACAACAAAATGGAGAGGAAGGTCCAGAGATTACCCTTGCTGCCCCACACCTGCATACATCCCCCATCGTTGCTGACCAGAATGGGACATTTTTTAGCAAGGATGAACCTACACTGACACACCATAATGACCCAAAGTCCGTAGCTTAGGGTTCAGTGTGGATATCATACCTTCATAGGTTTGGACAAGTATAATATAATATCATACAGAGTATTTTCATTGTTCTAAACATCCTCTGTGCTCTGCATATCATCTCTGCCCACCCCTGGCAACCACTGATCTTTTTGTCATCTTCATAGTTTTGTCTCTTCCAGATGTTACATGTTGGGATTATACAGTACATGGCCTTTTCAGATTAGCTTCTTTCACTGAGTAATATGCAGTTAAGGTTCCTACATGTCTCTTTCATGTCTTGATAGCTCACTTCTTTTTTGGGCAATAAAATTATTATCTGGATGTACTATGGTTTATTTATCTATGGAGTTACTATAAGACATCTTGATGGCTTCCAAGTTCTAACAATTATGAATAAAGCTGCTATAAATATCTGTGTGCATTTTCTGTGTGGACTTCAGTTTTCAGCTCCTTCTGGTAAATACCAAGGAACATGGCTGCTGGACTGTGTGGTAAGAGTGTGTTTGGTTTTGTAAGAAACACCAAAATCTTCCAAAGTGGCTGTGCCATTTTGCATTCCCACTAAGAATATCTGAGAGTTTCTGTTGACCCACATCCTCACCAGCATTTGGGGTCAGTATTCTCGATTTTGGCCCTTCTAATACGTGCGTAGAGGTATCTTATTGTTGTTTTAATTTGCATTTCCCTCATGATATAGGATGTGGAGCATTTTTTATATGCTTATGTGCCCCGACACATCTTCTTTGGTGAAGTATCTGTTAGATCTGTGGTCCATTTTTAAACTGGGTGGTTTGTTTTCTCATTGCTGAGTATTAAAAGTTCTTTGTATATTTTGAATAATGGTCCTTTAATCGGATGAGTCTTTTGCAAACATTGTCTCTCCAGCTGTGGTTTGTCTTCTCACCCTCTTGATATTATCTGTCACAGAGCAACAGTTTTACCTTCAATAAACATCCAGCTTTTTAGTTATTTCTTTCATGGACTATGTCTTTACCATTGTATCTAAAAAGGCATGATCATACCCAAGGTCATCCATGTTTTCTCCCATATTATCTTCTAGAAGTTTTATAGTTTTGTATTTTACATTTAGGTTGGAGATCCATTTTCAGTTAATGTTTTGAAGAGTATAAGGTCTGTGTCTAGGTTCATTTTTTTTTACATGTGGAGGTCCAGTTGTTCCACCACCATTTATTGAAGAGACTATCATTGCTCCATTGTATTGTCTTTGCTACTTTGTCAAAGACCAGTAGACTGCATTTATGTGTGTCTATTTCTGGACTGTGTCTTGTTTCTTTGGTCTATATCATTGTCTTGATTACAGTGTAAGAAGGTATACAGTCGCTTTACGGGAAATTTTCAAATTGAGTAGCATTGGGCCTCCAACTTTGTTCTTCTCCCTCAATATTATGTTGACTATTCTGGGTCTTTTGCCTCTTTGTATAAACTTTAGCATTAATTTGTCAATACCCATAAAATAACTTGCTGGGATTTTGATTAGGATTGCATTGAATCTATAGATCAAGTTGGTAATAACTAATATTTTAACAATATTGAGTCTTATTTGAATATGGGATAGCCCTCCATGTATTTAGTTCTTTGATTTTGCTCATCAAAGCTTTATAGTTTTCTTCCTATAAACCTTCTACATATTTTGTTCAATTTATATCTAAGTATTTCATTTTGAGGGGTTTTTAATCTATATGTATCTTTATATTTAAAGTGGGTTTCTTATAGATGACATATAGTTGGATCATGTTTTTTGATCCATTCTGATAATCTCTGTCTTTTAATTCATTATTTATTTATTTATTTATATTTCAAGTTTATTTATTTTGAGAGAGGCAGAGACAGAGTGAGTGGGGGAGGGGCAGAGAGAAGGAGAGAGAATCCCAAGCAGGCTCTGCACCATCAGCCCAGAGCCCAACATGGGGCTCAAATTCATGAGCCAGGAGATCATAACCTGATCTGATACCAAGAGTCAGAGGCTTAATCGACTGAGCCACCCAGGCGCCCCTAATTGGTATATTTAGACCTTTGACATTCAAAGTGGTTATTGATATCGTTGGATCAATGTCTGTTATAGTCATTACTGTCTTCTACCTGTTCCCCTTTGTTTCTATTTGTTGTTTCCATTTTTGCGTTTCACTCTTTTTCTGTCTTTTGTTGTTTTAACCGAGCATTTTATATAATTCCATTTTTCTCCTTTCTTACAATACTAGGTACACTTTTCTTTCACTTTTTTAGTGGTTTTGCTATCCTTTTCTTTAGTAACAGAAAATTCTAAATTTTAGTTTACACTCATTGCCATCTAGTCAAAAGAATATGCTCCTCAATCTTCCTTGCGACTGGATGTGGCAAATGATTGAAGTATGGCCAATGGCATATAAAAAGAAATGTTATATGTAATTTGGGGGAAGCATCCTCAGAGGGAGGGAGTATACCCTTCTTTGATTCTTCTTTCTGCTTGGAAGGTGAGCATGACGGCGGGAACATGAGCAGCCATGTTGAAACATGAGAAGGCATATAAATGATGGTAGAGCATCAAGCTAGAGAGAGTGCCTAGTTCTTTATACCCATGGAGCTGCTGTGCTAGCCCTGGATTGCCTTCCCTTCACTTCCTTTACGTGAGAATGAAAGGCACCTTTGCCCTGTTTAAGGCTGTTTAGATTTCTTGTTTATTTGGAGGGTTTTGTTTTGGGCCATTCTATTGTATGCAGCCAAAACTACTCTTAAGAGATAATGTCTGCTTTTTATAGCTTATTGGATTTCTGTTATCAAGTGATACAAGGTTTCTTTTTCTTTCTCTTTTTCTTTTCTAGGTGGAGAAAGTGAGGACAGCTCTTCTCAGAGGCGTAGAACTTAGAAACTTGTGGTACCCTGACGTATATCTAATAGTGCCCTTTTGCACAAAAATCTATAGAACAACAGCAACAAATACAATTGAATTTGACAGCTAAACAAATTTAAAAATGAAAAAAAAAACACCCCACCTAAATATAGATGTTTACTGAAGGGGTAAATGATTTGCCAGTTTTCAATTCCCCTTCTCCGTATCATCAGTTCTCCAAAAAGAGGAGCCCATTCTAAACATCTTTTTAAACACTTATTTATTGTTGAGAAACCAAGAGATATGGAGCATGGGCAGGAGAGGGGCAGAGAGAAGGGATGCATGGGTTTTTCAAAAGAAATGCAACACAATGGTCAATATCGTTGCTATTTCTTTAGAAAGAAGATCAGTGAATAGGGTATTATGCTCCAGTGAAGAGTCCTGGGACAGGTCAGCAGGATTGGTGGCACCTACTTGACTCCTCTAGAAGGCAAAGGTATCTCATTTGGATCATGAGTAGGTGGGCCTAGGGTTATAAGAATAAGAGTGTACTTGGGCTTGATTCTGGCAAAGGGTTAAAAAAAATAACTAGCCATTAGAACATTTGATTTTTAATTTACGTTTGTCTATCTTTTTCTAGACCAGTCATGGTGAACATGTGGCACTTTTTTCTTTTTGTTTCCCTTTCATGCCCTTGGAAAACATTGCTGATTCTTCATACTCCTACTTCCTGAGTCCAGAGGTCATTTCAGAATATTTGTCAACACAAATATCGGTAGGCTTTGTCCTACCAAGCCGTTAGCTCCTGCTCTGAGTGCTTGCAAGTTTGGCGAATGTTATGTTACCTGCGCAGTTGGATGGGAGTCAAGGTCTTAATGGCTGCCTCTGAGTCTGCTGGTTTCATGTCTAGTGATACAGGCATGGACCATGCCTGGAGCGCCTCATCCGTGGTGTCTAGTTTCAGTTTCTTTCAAGTGCAGTGGAAATGTAAAGACACCTGTATATCAGCCTGTGTTCACAACCCTTTTCCGTTTCGATAAACTCTACTTTGTTCTCGCCTAACACATCTGCCAAGTCCATCATCTTCATCGAGTTTTGCGCAGGCGTTCCACTTGGTTTTCGTAGAAACCACCACTCTCTTCTTGGTGAGCTCACATTTCATCAGCTTACATAACGTTTAATTAAGTCACGTAATTAAAATAGCCTAGTGTGAACAGGCTTGGGAACAATCCTAACTGATTTCTCAGGAGGCATACGACAAGCCAAGCCGATGGGAGCAGAATGCACAAGCATAGCTTTAGGAGCTGAGCTTTCAGCTTTCCTGAGCCATGGTCAATATATTCTACAGGCGTAGCGCAGCATAGCGTCCTCTGACCCTCAGTCAGTTACACAGAGGTCAGAGACTTCACCGTCCATCAGATGCCCCCAACTCTCACTATAGATAACTATAGCATGGTTTCCTTTTTCATGCATGTTTTCTTTAAAAAGAGAAACCAACTAGCTCTGAATGTCCTCCTCACTTTTGGGGAGGCATGGGGCAAGGAGCAAATAATTTTCAATAGGGTGAGTTTGGTTTTGTTTTTTAACACATACACCGGAGGATCATGCAATATTGCCGGCATTGCACACAATCCTGGGCCATAAGTCTGCACACACATTTGTAGCCAGCCCTATGATGGCAGAAACTTCCATCTACCTTTATCGTTTACCTCTGTTTCCTGTGGTCCCTGAGTGATAGTCATAATAAAGGAACACACCATCTTTCTCCAGAATGACTTTTGTGGTGGAATTACCACTCCTGGCTGAACCTTCTTTCCGAACTCTGCTTTGCCTTTCTTGACTGTGGCCATCACCATGTCACCCGCACCAGCAGCAGGAAGTCTGCTTGACCATGCCTTGACCCCACTTCCCAGAGTTGACATACAGAATTTTGGCTCCTGTGTTGCCAGCAAGGTCAGTCATGGCTCCTACCAGAAAATGGAAAAGGAAACGGGGAGTTTTGCCCTGGAGGACTTACCACATCTTGGTTTCTACATCCTGAACATAAGAAAAGGCCACATTACTACTTTTTTTAATCGTGGTAAACTCTGTATAACATAAAATTGACCCTTATAACTCTTCCTGGGTGTACAATCCAGTGGTTTTAAGTATAGTTTTGTGTTGCGTAACCATCACCATTATCTACCTTCAGAACTTTTTTTTATCACCCCTAACAGAAACTCTTGCGCCCATTAAATGCCCATGCCCTCCTGGCACCCACTATTTTACTTTTTGCCTCTACACATTTGATTAAACTTATATCATATAAGTGGAATCACACAACGTTTGTCCTTTTGTGCCTGGCTTCTTTCACTTAGCATCGCACTTTCCATGTTCATCCAAAGTTGTTCCTTTGCTTTCTACACAGACCACACATCATAGTCTGGCGTCTTCTGTACATTCCCATGCCTTCCTTTCATCAGCCTCCTGGAAAGTGCAGTCGCCTGCACCACCATCCCCCACCCCCCTGAGGGCCAGACGTGGGCTTTTTGTGAAGACTGCCTCACTGTCCCCCACGACGTGGTGGCCAGGCCACATTTGTCCTTTCCAAGGTTCTAGGATTTTCAAATGCCTATGAAGTCTTCTGCAACAATCAATTCAAATACACAAGTTTGGCTATTCAAATTACTTTTTCCAAAAGTACTTTAAAATGCATTAAGTTATTAATTGCCTGCTGGCACTTTAATCAAATGGGAAAATTGACATAGCCCGAGGCATGTATTTTTGTGGAAAGAAAATTTATTTAAGAAGAAACAGCAGCTCTTACTGCTTAATTTAAACTGAGAAAACTGTGGAAAATCAACTGCTATGGAAAATTAATAAAACATTTCCAGCTGCAAACAGTGACTAATTGTACAAGATGAAGACTGTCCGGAATTAATAACTTGCAGTCTTCTGTGTGAAGAACCCCCCACCACTTCAATTTACTGGGAGATTAAATTACTTCTAAGTTTGCCATATTAAAACAGAACATGAATAAAATGTTAGTGAACGCACATCTATTATTTACTGTCTGTGATATGGATATAATTATTTCCAAACAACTACAATGTGACGTGACCAGTAATATTTAAATGACTCTGTTAGCAAGAGAACCTACTGCAACATTTTTTACCCAAAGAGGGAAAAATCTTTCTCTTCCTTCTAAAGTAATAAAATGATGACTAATGGCTTCTACAGATGGTCTGTCACTGCCCCAATAAACTGAAATGTGCTCAGTGTTCAAGCCTATACTTCCTCTTTCCGCATCACATATTGCTTTGGGGGAGCATGTGGAGCAGAAAAATCTTCGCAACTCATTTATAAGTTCTGAGCTTAAATAGAAGCTGGTCCCACAGCCCAGTGAGCCAACATAGATGGATCAAGCCTTCCGCTCATGCCTGAAGTAACCATGTGCACAGGTGCCCAACAGAATAGATTTCTTTATGGGAAATGGAAAGGAAGGCCAGAACTATTTCCTGAGGTAATGGGATTCATTCACAAAGGAGGTACATACCATGGGCCCTCCAACACCATGGGCATATCCTCCAAGATTGCTTAAAATGGTGCTTTCCTTGTAGGCCTTGCTGATAGAATGAGGATTAAATAACATAAACAAATTTTGTCCCTTTTTCTATCTTTTGTTGCCAGAATTGGATTATTTTCTTGCCTCAGAGAGTCGCCTGTAAGGTCTGTCAATTTTCCTCGTGTGATCAAACCCTGAGACCTTGAGAAATAAGATGGTGGGAGAGGACACCATTCAGTAACCAGGAGAGGTCCGTTCCGATGCAAAGGATAAAGAAAAGGCGTTTAGAAAGTGAAGAATTCTATTTTTAGGGAGTGATGGGATGTTTTTAGGTTTTGTTTAGTTAGTTTGTTTTTAAAATTTTAAAAATGAAAAAATAACCCAAGAAGCCAAGAGGGGAATGAGCCCATTTGATACATGTGTTGAGAAGACATATCAAAGATGGAGATTTTCTCAGCAGAGAGGCATTGCCTCCTTTGGCTCTTTATCCTTTAAGCTCACACAGAGGGTACATTCAGCCTCTTGCCATTTGATATTGCTGGCAGGAAGGTCCGAGTATTGGCCTGGAGAGAATAAAGGCATGTTGTTTAGAAATGCAGAGGCTTAACCTGACGCATAACTGGTTTGGGGTTTACCACAGAAGTTATCTGGACATATCATTTGATTTCCAGGTTTTAAATGTAATTCTAAACAAGATCTGGCCACACAGCTCTTTGCTGTGTGACATAGAGAGACTTTATCTGCCACCAAATGCCATTCAGGCTTAATGCTGTAGCAGTGAATTGTATAAATTGGGGCATTCTTCGAGGTCTGAAAGCATTCTGGCCTCTTAGAGGAGGAGAGATGAGGCCTGCGTCCTGCTGCCTGTTGCTCAGGCAGGACACTTTGGAGGTTGACCCTCGCCTCGTATTTGGGTTCATTTTGGTTTTCCTTTTCTTAAGAAACACTTAAAACTTGCTTTAGTAGGTCAAATATTTTCTATGGGCCTGGTGGGCAGCTGCAGATGGGACTGGATTTGAGGTGTCACGGAAGGTTCCTTAACCTGGGAAAGCCTACACTCCTTGGTGGCACATTGGAGGCAAGGAGTTGATTTGTACTTCTGCTAGTGGTAGCTATCCAGCCGGGTTTGAAGGCGCAGATCACTGGCTCCTGAAGGGGGCAGTGTTAGCAGGGAAGGCACCAGAAAGGAAGTAGGGACCCAAAGTCAGACTGCTGGAGCCTAGATTAGCCACTCCCTTTAGAAGTGGGGGATGACCTCCCTTCTTGCCGCACATATCATTTCAGGGATGGTGTTTGCCACAGCTTTGAATTCAGACAGAGTATCTGCCAAACAATTTCCCCTACAGAGTTGTCTATACTCAGTGTCCCCAACAACCTTCCTTTTCCTTGAACCCATTGAGGTCATCCTTCGCTGCCCCTTCAGAACTGCCTTTGTCAAGGTCGTCATGACCTTCACAGTGCCGAATCCAGGGGCAATTCCCGGCCCCCGTGTTATTTGGCTGGCAGATCAGTCGATATAGTTGGTCTTTCTTTCCTCCTTAAAACATCTTACACTTGGCTACCAGAAAGTTATGAGCTTCTGCTTTTCTCGGTCTTTTTTTTTCCCTAAACCATGGCACTTTTTATCACCTCATATATAATATATTCTATTCATTATTTGCTTATCATCTCTTTCTCCACAGCCATACAGTAACCTCAGTTGGGGCAGGGACTTTATGTTTCGTTCATGTAGTCTCTAAATGTGGTAGTGACTAAATACTAACCTTATGTTGAAGGAATGAAATGGTTTAGAATACTCCATTTAAATTGATGTAGTGATGTCCTTTTTCTGCAGGGCATATGAAATTAATATAGTAGAATCATATCTGACAGGGATTAGGCACTAGACTCAGCATCTAAGGAGAAAATCTAATACAATGAGAAACCTATCCTTAAAAAAAAATAAATCTCTTGAGAGGGGGCCATGTTGGATTCTCACACACTGATATCTGAATAAGCTCAAGCCAGCCAGTCATTCCCCTAGAATTGGAAAAGGAATTACAATGGCCTTAGTTGAGCACCAGATGAAGTTGCTGGTTTGATTTTAGAGCTTCGATGTACAAGAATACATATTTTAAACACTGGCTTCTCACACCTGGAGTGGCAACGTCGGCCTGAGAGGCAGATGGCAATCGTAAGCGTGTGGATTCCTGGTGTCAGTCTCCTGGTCACACGTGCTCCAGGGCTTATGCACCTTGAGGGGCATAATAAAAGCAGCTACCAATATTCTTAAAAATTATTGCTTCTCTCTGAGTTCTTAGAGATGAATTCTCCTGCATTAAGTTGCACATACAGACAACTCCACTGTGTAAAGGCTTGACAGTGTTCCTCAACTCTGGCTAGACACTAGAATCATCTCTGGAACTTTAAAAATATTCAAGACCCCACTCTGGACTTACTCTGTCAGACTCTGCAGGGATTGAGCCCAAGTATCTATGTTTATTTTTGAAGTTCCCTAGTAGTGTCTGATGAATTGCCAGGGTTGAGAGCCATTGCGAGGATACTTGATTCTATTTTGCATTATCACAAGTGGGCTTGAAACCATCAAAACATTTTTTAATGCTTATTTACTTATTTTGAGAGAGAGGGAGGTAGAGAGAAAATCCCAAGTAGGCTCAGCAGTATCAGTGCAGAGTCTGATGCAGGGCTCGATGCCGTGAAATTGTGAGATCATCATCTGAGCCGAAGTCAGACGCTTAACCAACTGAACCACCCAGGCGCTCCTGGAACCATTTCAATGTAATGATTTCTGAGCTCACTTGTGTCTGAAGGCATTCTTGTTTTAAAACCTAGTTTAACTTCTTGCTGTGCATTACTGTGGGGTTCAGGTAGTGTGTCACCAGGCAAAATTATAAAATAAGCTTCCCTTCTGTTAGGGTCCTTCCCCATGAGATCTCCCTCATTCTTTCCCCCTCCCTCCTCCCCCAGTTCCTGAAGATTGCCTATAGACAGGGAGAGTCTACCAAAACAATGCATATTCTAGAATTATGCTATTGGGCAAAACCCTGAACATTTCCTTCCCCTTCCTTCCCTCCAATTCCTACTTGCCTTTAACATTTCCTTTTAGCTAGTTGAAAATTATTCCCATAAATCAACATTGTTACAGGCTGAATTGTCTTCCTCAAAAATTCATACACTGAAGCCCTAACCCCTAGTAATTCAGCATGCAGTTAGATTTGGAGATAGAGCCTTTAAAGAGATGATTAAGTTCCGTGGAAGTCCTTATGGTGAGCCCTATTCCAATCTGACTGGTGTCCATATGAGAAGAGGGCACACAAAAAGAAATGAGCTCAGGGGTGCACACACCAGAAATGACTTGTGAGGCCACGAGACAGTGGCCATCTGCAAGCCAAGGAGAGAGGCCTCAGAGGAAACCGTAGCTGCCAAAACCTTGCTCTTGGACTTCTGGCCCCCAGAACTGTGAGGAAATGAATTTCTTCTATTTAGGCCATCCAATCTGTGGTATTTTGTTATGGCAGCCCTAGCAAACCAATATACTTGTCAAGATGCTAACTACCAATACATTAGGTATTGATCAAGTCTTAATTTAAATTATATTAAGATAAAAAATAAAAGACAAAAACTTCGGTCTCAAGATGCTTGCCATGTGCTGCCCATGTAGGAGTACTTGCATTTTTGGGGGGAGGGGGGTATTCTGGTTATTCTCCATTTCTCTCTCTAGATCCATCCCACACTGCCCTGCCCTGTGTCCTGGGATGCTGATCCATCCCTTGCTGCCCTGCCCAGTACCCTGGGGTGCTGATCTAGTAGATGACATTACCTGGACTCTCTTGCCCTCTGACTTCCAGTTGGGTTTGTCCAGTGGAAATTAATAGCAGGAGATTGGAGGTAGACAAGAAAGGTAAGTTGCTTATTGAGGGCCAGGTTTTGCCAATGCCTGGGTTCCTCCCTCCTCCCTGGCTAGAACTTTCTCTAGGTTCTATTATCTCTGTTCCCTCTCCTTGTCCCTTTAGGCTTTGTCTAGTCCCCAGGTGCTTCCTCCTCTTTCCTTAACCTTACCCACACCTCGACAAAGAATCCTTTACAGAAGCCCTTATTGATGATACCTCTTGGAGTGTGCTGTTTGTTTTCTGTCAGAACTCTGACTGATACCAAGAGGCAGAGTAGTATGGTGAGAAAAACCATCACTTGGTGTCAGACAGCCCTGAGTTTGTATACCCATCCCATTCACAAATAGTTGTAGGACTCTGAAAGTTTCTTCATCTCACTGATCCTCAGTTTCCCTGTTTATAAAGTGGGAACAATGACACTTGTCTCACAAGGTGGTTGAGATAAGATAATATACAGTGCCTGGCCAGTGTCAAGTGCTCAACAGTGGTATTAGAGAAGTAGATGTAGTCTTTGGTTTTATTGTACAAGGCATTCTTACAGATACAGAGCTTAAGCCCAAAGAAATGACTCTGTCATGTGAAAGTTTTATATGTCACAGCAATTTTAGAGAATAGATTGAGGTCCTAAAGGTTTCCTGCAGTGAGCAGACTTTTAAGACCGTCCCCAAGTTTCAGCCATTGGTGTGTATATCCTTTCAATGGTACACCAAGTTATTCAATCTAACACTAATATAAGTATTATTCTGAAGGGATTTGGCACATGTAATGAAGGTGCCACATCAATTAACCCTGAGATAGGGAGATAATCCAGGTGGGTCTTCCCCAATCATATAGTGCTTTAAAATCAGGGAGCTTTCTGGGACTGGTCACAGAAGGGGAAAGCAGAGAGTTGTGCTCCTACTGGGAGAAAAGAAAACCATCCCATTAGAAGCAGTCATGGGCACAGAACAGGCAGCCACTAGGAGCTGAGAGTGGTCCCTAGCCCACAGTTAGTAGGAAAATGGGGACCTCAGTCCTACAACCACAAAGAAATGGATTCTGCCAACAAGAGATTATTTATCCCTTTGGCCAATAGCTGTGCAGATGATTTTGTTTCCCTCCGGGCCCAGATGAGAAATACAGCCTCAGCTGACACTGATTTCAGCCCAGAGGACCCTGCTGTACAGAAATTAGGAGATCATAAATTTCTGTTGTTTTAAACCACTAAGTCGGTGGTAAGTTGTTTCACAGCAATGGAAAACTAATTCATTCCCAACCACGACACCAGCAAATTTCTCTCCTGACTATAAAGAAAATGCATTCTGGTCCCAACAGAGTCCCCGAGTTCCTCGGCTTTCCCATCAGCAAATGACACATGCTCCCCCTATACTTCCAGCTCACTTATCTTGAATGTTCACCCTCCAGGAGCAAGATTTCAAACAACGTTAAATAATAACCACCACACATCAAGCTTCTACCCATGCTGGGAAGCAAAATCATCTGCACAGCTATTGGCCAAAGGGATAAACAAGTCAGGAGAAGCAACACAGAAGAGGAGTTTCTGACTTCAAGGGCAAATTTTAGTAGGCTCGCTTAATTTTAAACGTGATGATGGAGGATTTTAGAAATTTCACGGTTCTGGATAGGAAAAGGAAGGCTAACCGAAAGACAAACATACTGGTACATAAGTTCTGGTCTGTGCTACCTGTTTCTTTAAGCTACTACGCGCTCTCTTTCTCAGGGGGCCATAGAGCAAACACCGAAAATTGAAAATCGTAAAGAAGCAACTAAGTGAAATAACGCACGCAGAGAACCTTGTTTATGTAATACAGGTATGCCTGATAACCATCTTGGTAAAGCAGAGCAGATATTAGCCCTAAGAATCAAGTCTACTGTTTAAGAAACTTTGTGAAGTCTGTACTTATAAGGGATTATAAACTATAGGGGAAGAATCTTATTTTGGTGACACATATAAACCCATTTAATTTATCCAGCATGTATTTCTTTGTCTTTTTTTCTTATAGTAAGGCATATATTTGAAAATGTATGCTTCGGGTAGATTTTCATGGTTTGGATCAATGTTTTGAACATTTCGTTGAACGTTTTAGGAAATCTAAATTCTGAATCCTTATTGTTTCTCTGTTGTTCCACGGAATAATACACAGGACTGAGCTTCACGATACAGTGCTAAAATCTTTGTTTTCTCATGGGGCTAATTATTACCATAGGTCTTACCATTATATGATAAGAAGCCACAAATACTTTAGTAATGGCAAAGATCTAAGCAGCTAATATGACGTACATGCTTGGATGGTAATATACTCTTGTAAAGATATCTTTACATTTCAGTAATTAAGTGTGTCATATTAATTGCACGGCCCTTTCATAAAACCCTGCAAAAAAAAAAAAACCATCAAGAACTTTTCCTCTTGATCTCAGATTAGAACTGATTGCATAATTACATTACCTGGATAATTAAATACAAATTTAGTAGCCTTAGAACTGTACAATATTGTGGTTTCATTTTCTAATAGAATTACCCTGTCTTTGGTGTCGAATTCTTGCTAAGCAATGGAGATCTAATTAGTTAGTGACATGACATTAACTCCTCGGGGACTTTTCCTCAGAGAAAAGGCTCAGATTAAAAATGATTCAGGCAACTTTCTCATTTCGTTACCAGGATCCAAATCACAGGAATTAGGTATGTGAGAGATAGGCTTTCTTCTGTCTTATCCAGGGGACATGAGAAGAATGTTCATCAGACATTGTGCTTCTGGGTTCAGTTAGGTACAATTAGATAACAAAGAACCAAGTCTGGATGTAACACGTTGTTGGAATGAGTCCCTCCGCCAACCTCTGAAAGACACATCATTATTGTTACCTCACAGATCCTATAATGATGATCTGAGGACAGACTTGTTTGCCAGGGTACGGGGTGATAACATGGCTGCTTTTCTGACAGAATGATAATTACCTCGTGTCGAAATGAGTTTAGGCAGAGCTAACATGGAATATCCTTATGCGAGGGGTACCTTCAATAACTCAGAAAACAACTGTAGCATTTAAAGGCCATCTTTGTTTGGTTTGATAAACACATCTTGAAGCCACTTCTGCGAATCAGAACCTGAATATTTTCATTGTTGTTTAAATGTATACCATCTTCAACCTTCTGAAAGTTTTTCAATCAGGGTGTGCGAAGAAATACTATCCATTGCCTTTGCCAGTGGGAATGACTGGGAAGAGCATATTTTCCATGTTTGCAGTCTGTGTCAGTTTGTGTTTCTAGGTGATGCATCTGTGGCCATCCGGAAGTCAGCGAGGGAGCTCTGCTGATCTTAGATGGGCTTGCTCCCATGTCTGGAGCTAGACTGGCTATAGGTTGACTTAGGCTGGTGTGACTGGGGTTGACTCAGCTCTTGTCCTGCAGCAGGCTAGCCTTGGCACATCCCCATGGTGTTGGCAGAAATGTGAAGGAAAGCCAACCCAATACACAGGCCCATATCAAGTCTCTGCTTGCATCCTATCTTCCAATATTGCATTAATCAAAGCAACCACATGGTTAAGCCCAGTGTCACAGTATAGGATATTAACACAAGGCTCATGAGGGAGGGCAAAGACACATGACATAGGGCATGGATACAGATAGGAATAAAAAAAGAAAATTGGGGCCGTCGTTGCTACTTACCACAGAGTTCCATCAGCAACTATGAGATTTCTCTTTGGTTTAACCTGGAAAAGTTTCCCTCTCTATTATTAAACTGCTAAATGACCTTCGATCCTGGAGGAGGCTTAGAAATGAGCCATTATGTAGGACATTGTAGAAAAAAGTATGCAATGTCTTGATTATCTCCAAGTCCTTCAGTCGTTATTGAAATTGTTAATTAGAAAGACCAATCTTGGACACAAGTGATATGTTACTTCTGTATCTTTATTAATCAGAAAGACTATTCCCGAGGTAGGACTGTATTGGTCTTCTCAGGCTGCTGTAACAAAATGCCATGGATTGAGTGGCTTGAACAACAGGAATTCACCTCTCTCAGTTCTGGAGGCTGGGAAGTCCAAGTCAACTGGTGCCAGATGATGGAGTTCCCCCGTGAGGGCTCTCTTCCTAGCTCTTACATAGCTGCCTACTCACTGTACTTTGCCTACTTTCAAATGGGAGAGAGAGGGAGAGGAGAGAGAGAAAGCGTCTTTCTAGTGTCTCTTCTTATAAGGACATAAATCCCAGCACGAGAGCCCCACCCTCATGACCTCATCTAACCCTAATCAACCCCCAGAGGCTCCAGTTCCAAATACCCTCAACTTGGGCTTCCAAATAAGAATTTGGGGTGGGGCATAATTCAGTCTGCAGCAATAGCTATCACCCAAATAGATCCTTCAGCGTGTGAGGGGGCTCCATGAAAGCATTGCCTCTGCTGCTTACAGAGAGATGTGGATTGTAATGGAAACAGGGGGAGGGCTGAATTGGGACAGTACACTGAATTATATAGGAAGAAGCAGGCTTCACATCGCTCACTCGTGATATAGCTCCCTTCCAGAGGTGAGTTACATCATCTAAGATTTGGCAAGACAAACACTGCCTTCCCCTGTGATCCCAGTGAGGCCACACCCGTGGCGGTAGTGGTGATGGCAGGGGAGGTAATAGGAAATGTCTTCACATTTCCAAAAAGACCCCTGACATTGTTATTTTACAATTGCATCAAAAAAAATGAAACATCACATAGTCAATACTGTAATTACAGAGATGATTAAGATATCAATAGTTCATATATTTTTATTTTTTTAATTAAATGTGAATTTCTTTTTCCAAGCGCAGAAGATACTGAAGACAACTTTGGTTTTAAAACAATAAAATTTGATATGCTAAAATTACCAATTCAAAAACCTGGCTCTACCATAAGCTTTTAGGTTTGGCTTACAATTTTTATTATTCTATTCATTAGCCTAGCAAATTTGAACAATCACTTTTTAAGTTGGCCTTTTGAATAAACGTGTTTACTTAATATATTTAATTAAATATCTTAGAATACTTTCAATTATATTTATTAATTTATGTCCTTGATTTCCTTTTAAAGTCCTTTAGTTGTTTGATAAGCAAACTTCCCATACTCAAATGATTCTTATAAACCCAATAAGTGAAACTGATATGTGGTGATTTTTTCTTGAGAGAGAGAGAGAGATTGCGACGGTGTGCGCATGCAAGTGGGGAAGAGGCAGAGGAAGAGAGACAGAGTGAGAGAGAATCTTAAGCAGGCTCCATGCTCAGTGCAGAGCCTAACCTGGAGCTTGACCCCGTGACCCAGATCTCATGACTTGAGCTGAAATTAAGAGACAGATGCTCAACCAGTTGAGCCACTCAGGTGCCCCAATCATATATGGCAATTCTTAAACTCTCTTAGATAGTCCAATGCTATTGATGAACTTAGTTAGATTTCAACTTAAAATCACAAAAACTTAAAATCCATTACTGACTCACACATTTTAATACAGAAATTACAAGTCTCATCAATTACTCCAGTAGGATAGATCTCTTAAGTATTATAAGTAGTAATAGTTACCAAATATGCAGTTTCCCTTCCACTCAAATATATTGAAACTACAAGTTTGAGCCTCTTAACACTTCTACATTTCATTCTGTCTTCCTGGAATAGAAAGACTGAATTAGCTCAAGCCGTGTTAAGGACTGAGATTGTACAATGACCAAGGGGTTCCAGGTAAGACTAAGACTGGAGTCATATCAACACTTCTGATAGAATGTACAGCTTCTGCTTTCTGGTCACTACAAAAAATTTGGATCTAGCCTCCAAATGGGTGATTCCAGATAGGCCATTGCTTTGGGTTCAAATTACGTATCACCTAATTCCTCTGTAATCACAGTCTAAACGCTGCACCCCCATCCTGGGAAAATCACTAGATTATATCTGATACATTTTTGGGCTCTTGATTGTATGCAAATTGATTTTCTCCCTAATACTAAAGATCTTTAAACTTAACAGAAGTATGCATCCTTTCCATATGCATTTTATCTCCTATGACCATGCAACTTTATCAGATATAAAATAATACCCAGTTCAATTGTGGAGATTTCTTATGGCTTTGTTTGACTATTTTGGTCGCTACTTTTAAGTGTTTGACTATGTTGGTCGCAACTTTCAAGGTCATTCTAATGACACAGGTGTTTTTCAGAAAGTCAAGGTCCAAATGCGATCAGGTTTCTTCATTTCAAACCACTGATGGTATCTTCTAGATGCTGCATTTTTCATTGCACAGAAGATTACAATAGGATTTGAAGTTTTATGAAGCATACAAATGTAAAGGACAAATGATGTTTTCAAAGCCTAATTTAGTCTTTGTGTGTTGACCAAGAAATGTCAATGCTTCATAAGCAAATTTTGAATATGTTCAAATATTAGAATTTTCTTACATTTGTGTCTTGTCTCTGATTGTAAGGTCCTTCACGAGAAGCACCTGGTTTTATATTTATTAGCTGGGAAATACTTGTTCACTAGATAATGAGGACTAGTTATTTAATTGGGACCTGCACTCTTGCTTCATAACAAATGAGGAATAAATCAGATGCTCAATATGGTAGCAAGAGAATGAATTCTGGGGACAAAGACACTGTTTAGCCTATGAAATTTATTTAGAATCCTTAAGTTGAGGACCAAGGACATATTCTCAGAGGACATCGCATTATCTATAGAAAGTTGTTGACTTTATGTAGAAAACTATTTTTGAAAAATGTCACATAATCAATATTCCGAATCATCTGAGTAACATATAATAGAATCCTGCCATGGAATTTCAGCACCAAAGTCTGTGATCCTAGCATCATTTGAGCTCAGGAGTACTTTCCCTATTTCAGGCTAATGAGTAAAGAATACAGGCAAATTCAATACATAAATCACATAGTAGGTTTTTATAGTTGCATCAGAAAAATGAAACAGAATATATATTACAGTCAAAAAGATTATTATGATAATATCAAAAAAGTAATGCAAAAATAAGGATTAAATGGTGTCATGGTATTTGGTTTGAAAAATGCTTTCCAGGAGTTCCAATAGTCATACTAGCATGCCAAACTCAAAAGAGCATGGGAGGGATGGGCAGAAACAAAATTATATAATAAATGGTAATTTAGGGGTGCCTGGGTGGCTCAGTCGGTTGAACGTCAGATTTTGGCTCAGGTCATGATCTTGAAGTTTGTGAGTTCGAGCCCCAAATCAGGCTCTGTACTGACAGCTCAGAGCCTGGAGCCTGCTTTGGATTCTGGGTCTCCCTCTCTCTCTCTGCCCCTCCCCTGTTTGTGCTCTGTCTCTCTCCGTCTCTCTGAAAAATAAATAAATATTAAAAAAGTTTTTAAATAAAAATAAACTATTTCAATTTCAAGAAGACAGTATATGTCACATTAATTTAATGTTGTTAAATTGAATTTTACCATTTTTGCAATTTGTAACTAGTGCACATGCTTTAGTTTTATAATTGAATAAGAACTGCAACATAAGGAGCTCATAACTAGTTTTATATTTATACATGTTTAAGTAATAGTATTACAGACATAATTGAAATCAACATCTGGGCATCAGTGGGAGTTTCTTTTTTCCTTCTAAAAGGATTTGTGCAGCACTTAAGTTGAGAAACTTTGATGCAACATTTGCATACTATTTCCATTTTCCACTTGCATCTCAGACAACTTAAGTATTTTAAGGTAATTTAAGTGCAATAATTGATAAATACATAGATTATATATACATATGTATGTGAGTGTATATATAGACATATCTTACCAAAAACTACACAATACTTTGAACTCCCAGAAGATAAATTATGTTTACATATGTACTACTATAATACAAATTATTATAACTTATTATATTGTATTATATAATATATTGCATCAGGGTGTTGAAAATAAAACCCGACGTGGCTAATCCTGATTCTGGACTGTAAGTCTATGCAGTGAGGTATGTTATTTCCTCTCCTGGAGTAGAGTTATCTTTAACCCATTAGGATACCCTGTTACTTGTTTGCATTTCTCTCTTTGGGATTTTCACGCCAAATGCAAGCACCACAACTGAGAGTTCAGTCTGTCTGCTCTGTTGGAGGGATCTAAACAGCACTCCCTATTTCACCTGCTCATTGTCATTATTACATGTTTGAGTGATGGGGACCTGGGCGGTCCAAACACAAGTGTCATTTGATCGGGAGATGTCCAGTCTCTGGGCTTTAAAAACAAACAGGAAAAAGCCTTCTCAATCTGATCCTTTTAACCAGAAGTTCTTACCCTGGGGAGGGCTCCAGGAGCTGGGGGGAAAAAAAGAGAAGAAGGGGCGAAAAGCCTCCCCCCACTGTGGAGAGCAAATTGAAAGTCACAGAGGGGTGTGCCTCAAGGCAGTTTGTAAATCCACTGCCTTTGTCATAACAAGAACAAATCCCACCTTTGAAGTTTTTCCTTGTTGTTACAAGGGGAATGTCTTTTGTTTAATCCATTTTAGCCCTTAATACCTGACCTGGATCAATCCTGTTGGTTAGATTACACAGCATTCATGCTGACTTTAAACTGGCCTGGGGTGGGGTGGTTGGGGGCACCAGGTTCTGCCTCGTTGGTGTGAGAATCTCAAGAAAAATCAACATGTATATGCAGACCACATTTATTTTGGAAAACAAACTGTCCTTTCACACTTAAATGCATCATCATAATGAATATTGTTAAACAGATTTTGATGTGTTCTATAAATGGTGTATTTTCAATGGCCCTTTAGAAACTTACTCTACTCACTCATTCAGAGTGGCATAAAAGATTGTGAGGTTCACCACATAGTACATAATGCCTTCAATTACAATTCAAGCACTGTCTTTTCTCCCAGTCTCCATATCACCTGTGGGTGCAGGGGCACCTGGGTGGCTCAGTTGGCTAAGTGTCCTACTCAGGCTCAGGTCATGATCTCGTGGTTGGTGAGTTCCAGCCCCTCATTGGACTCTTCACTGACAGTGTGGAGCCTGCATGGGATTCTCTCCCTCTGCCTCTCCCTTGCTCTCACTTTCTCTCCCTCACTCTCTCAAAATAAATAAATAAACTTAAAAAAAAAAAAAAACCTGTGGGGGCAGTTTTGAGCAGTAGGGGACACTTAGCTCCTTAATCCTAGACTCTCTCTTTCTGATTATTGAATAAGAAAAAGAAGAGAGAAAAGCATCTTTATAAAATCCAGTCCTGTTTCCTCAATTTCTAAAGAGCTTTTAGCTCCTTCCTTTAAGAATTTTTCAAAGCTATTGACAAGCAAAGGTGAGGAGCCCCCAGAGGAAGGCTCAAAAGGGCGAATTGCTAATTAGGTATTTTACTAGGCAAGTGGCCATTAGCTGGTTCTTAACAATACACATTGTCTCTCAAATCACTTCTGCTTGGCTGAGTGCAGAGGAATCTTCCCAGAAAGCCAAATGGCTCAGCTCAGAGGAGGGGAGATGAGGCAGGTTGCAATGACCCCTGGAACTTTCACCTACACTAGTGTCTTGAAGGAGCAAGAGATTCACAACCACTGCTCCCCAACCTGGTGTGTCTTGGAAAAAGTCAACCACACAGGAATGACCAGAAAACGGCCCAGTGAGTGGCAGCAGGAATGCTCATTTGATACTTGGGTGTCACTGGCAAAAAGACAAGATGTGTTGCCTCCTGGTTTCTTCATTTTGGCTAGTTATGTTTGCCCCGATAGTCACCCAAACTTCTCAAGGGCAGAAACCATGCATATCCCTCTCACCAGCCACAAGTCACTTCACTGGGCTTGGGCCTCTGTAAAGTCTCAAAAGAGGTTTATGGGCAACTGAATAAATTGGTTTTGAAAATACATTGAGCTTGCCCCGACTCAATGTACTTGGGGGGAGGGATTCCCCCAAGAAGGTGAAAATATTTGTTTTGTTACCAATAACCCCTTCAAGTAACGAATGTGGAACAGGCTACTTTTTCTCTGTTGCAGTCAGGAGAGAGAAGTACTATTTATTTATTTTTTTAAAATGTTTTTATTTATTTCTAGGAGAGAGAGAGACAGCGTGAGCAGGGAGGGTCAGAGAGAGAGGGAGTCACAGACTCTGAAACGGGCTCCAGGCTCTGAGCTGGCAGTCAGCACAGAGCCCAACGCGGGGCTCGAACCCACGAACCGCGAGATCATGACCCAAGCGAAAGTCGGGCGCTTAACCGACTAAGCCACCCAGGCGCCCCTAGAGAGAAGTACTATTTAAATTATGGTATTTGAGAATTGAAATGGCTGATCGAGTGTCCCATTTATTCATCTATTACCATGATGCCTTTCCATCTCAGTCCTTCACACTGGCAGTGAGAATGTAATGTCGCTTGCAGAAGATAGTAAATACATGAAATGATTCTGAAACACAAATTAGAGCACCTTGAGTTGCATGGATTAGATTTCAAAGTTATTGACTTATCAATTTTTCTTTTTTTAAGTTTATTTATTTATTTATTTGAAAGAAAAAGAGAGAGAAAGAGAGAGAGAGAGAATCCCAAGCAGGCTCCAAGCTGTCAGTGCAGAGCCTGATGGAAGGCTCAGTCTCACACCCATGAGATCATGACCTGAGCCAAAATCAAGAGTTAGACATTTTACCAACTGAGCCACCCAGGCATCCCTATCAATTTATCTTTTTATAAAAATGAATGAGGGTACAGAAATTGATAAATTAAACCTAAAATTCATATAAGAATGCAAAGACCCAGAATAGCCAAAATATCTTGCAGAGAAATGAACAAAGTTAAAAGACTCACACCTCCCTATTTCAAAACATATCATAAAGCTACAGTAATCAAGTGTAGTGGTGCTGGTATAGAGACACATAGATTGTGATGGTCAGTTTTGTGTATCTGCTTGGCTCAGCCACAGTCCCTGTTATTCTGTCAAACTCTACTCTAGGTGTTGCTGTGAAGGTATTTTGTAAATCTGACTGAAGTCTATAATCAGTTTACTTTAGGAAAGGAAGATTATCCTAGACAATCTGGATGGGACTGATTCAATCAGTTGACAGACCTTAAGAGCAGAACTGAGGCTTCCCTGAAGATGAGATTCTGCCTGTGGCAACTGCTTCAGCTTGTGCCTGCCCTTTCTGTCAGCCTGCCGTATGGATTTCAGACTTGCCACAATCACATAAGCCAATTCATTTCAATAGATAAATCTCTATCTCTTTTTGTATGTATGTATGTGGGTATGTCTATCTATCTATCTGTCTATCAATCTATCTATCCATATATCTGTATGTATGTGTATGTATATATATGGACATACATATGTAGATGTACAAATCTATATCTATATCTATGTCTATATCTATACATATCTCTATTTCTATGTATCTCCTGCTGATTCTGTTTCCCTGACTGATGCATACATCAACAGAATAGAATTGAGAGTCCAGGAATAAGCCCTTATATTCTTATGTTTACGGTTAATTGATTTTTGACAAAGGTGCTAAGACAATTCAATGGAGAAAGAGTAGTCTAGTCTTTTCAATGAATGGTGCTGGGACAACTATACATTTGCAAAAGAATGGAATTGCACTCTTACCTCATACTGTTTGGCAAAATTACCTGAAAATTTATCAGAGACCTAACTGTAACACCTAAAACATAAAAGTCTTAGAAAAAAACTCTGAGTAAATTTTTAAATTTTGGCTTAGGGAATGGTTTCTTAGATATGACTCCAAGATACATGAGCAACAACAACACAACACCACCCTCGGACCAAGGAATGATAAGCAAGAAAGACACAGACACACACAAAGTTTGATGCAGAATCCTTCACCCAGTCGAACTGGGCTCCTTATTTATTGTCTCAAATTGCCCCTCCTCCCATTTCCTGTTCCCAGGGGCCTGTTGCCAAGTTCCGCAAGTGACCTTCTGCTTGGGGGCAGTCTCGTGAGCAAGTAGGCTGTCTTGACCTTTTGTTCCCTACTCAGTCAGCATCCTGGCTCATTTGCAAGCTCAGAATGTTCCAGATCAGAATGTATCTTGCGGTCAGGGACGGTCAGCCTGGGACAGGTCCTTCACTGTAACACCTAAAACATAAAAGTCTTAGAAAAAACCAAAGAGTAAATTTTTAAATTTTGGCTTAGGGAATGGTTTCTTAGATATGACTCCAAGATACATGAGCAACAACAACACAACAGCAACAAATAGATAAATTGGTCTTCACCAAAATTAGAAACTTTTGTACTTCAAAAGACACAACAAAGAAAGTGAAGAGACAACCCACAGAATGGGAGAAAACATTTGCAAATCATGTATCTAATGAAAATTTAATACCCAGAATATATAAAGAATGATTAAAACTCAACAATAAAAAAAATAGATGGCCCAATTTAAAAATGGGGAAAAGATTTGAATAGGCATTTCTCAAAAAAAAGATATTCAAGTGGATAAGAAGCATGTGAAGAAGATGTTCAATATTATTAATCATTAGGGAAATGCAAGTCAAAACCTCTGTGAAATACCACTTCACACTTACCAGGATGGCTAAGAAAAAAAAAATGTAGTTGTTGGTGAGGATGTGGAGAAACTGGAACTCTCAGACACTGCTGGTAAAAATGTGAAGTATAGCAGCCACTTTGAAAACTGCTTAGAAGTTCCTCAAAAGTTACAATTTTTTTTAACATTTTATTTATTTTTGAGAGACAGAGAGAGACAGAGCATGAGTCAGGGAGGAGCAGAGAGAGACAGAGACAAAATCTGAAGCAGACTCCAGGCTCCAAGCTGTCAGCACAGAGCTTGACACAGGGCTCGAACCCATGGACCATAAGATCATGACCTGAGCTGAAGTTAGAAGCCCAACTGACTGAGCCACCCAGATGCCCCCTCTTTTTAAAAAATTTTAAATGAATTTCTCCAAAGCTTAAATATAGACCTATCATATGACCCAGTAATTCCACACTGAGGCATAGACCCAAAAGAAATGAAAGTGTTTGTCCACACAAAAACCTATACACAAATGTTCATCGTAGCTTTTTCATAATCACCAAAAATTGGGAACCGCTCAAATATTTATCAAATAATGAATGTATTAACAACATGGGGCATATCTATACAATGGAGTATTATTCAGCCATAAAAAGGAATGAAGTCCTAAAACATGCTACAACATGGATAAAGCTTGAAACAATAATACTAAGTGAAAGAAGCCAGACATAAAAGGCCACATATTGTACAATTCCATTTATATGAAATGTCCAGGATAGGCAAATTCATAGAAATAGGAAGGAGAATGGTAGTTTCCAGGGACTGGGGCTCAGGAATGGAGAAAGAGAATACAGGGACTGAGAATTAATAGGGTTGAGGGTTTCTTTCTTGAGGTGATGAAAATTTTCTGGAGTTAGATCATGATAATAGTTATTCAACTCAGAATATACTAAAACTCATTGAATTGTACACTGTAAAGGGTGAGTTTTATGGTATGCAAATTATATCTCATGAACAAATGAATAGGGGGTAATCACAAATTTTTTTTACACCCCTTTAGAATACATATGATCCTACCGTAAATAAGTCTTTGCACTTATGTGAAGATTGGTATGTAAAACACACATTGGTTTCTATGGGGATATTCTGTGACCTTTGCTTGAAACTAGGGATATAATTATATCAGGTTTTTAAACTATACATCTGTCTAGATATGTATATGAAATGGAGCTAAGAAATTTCCCAAATTCATTGTGTGATACAACACTTTTTGGCTCTTAGGCTGTGAAATCATCTGTGAATAAGAGAACTTTGACCTAAGCTACATTTGTTAAAAAGGATATTTTAAAAACAACAATCATGTAGTGAGCAATTTACATGTGTTATGTCATTTAATATGTCAAAATTACACTATGACACTATTATCCTCACATTCTACTAGTGAGCAAACTGTAGATCAATGAGGTTAGTTGATAGGCCGAACATGTGTTGCTCTTTAGTAGAATGTAATAAGGGATGAGCAAAGATTCAAACCTCTAAATCTCAGGCTCTTTTCCCAGTCAAATACTGCCTTCTCAGAGATGGACCACAGAGGGGCAGTCTTACTTTACCACATACACTTGGGGAGCTGGGGTAGATATGGGGAGGTTGAAATGCCTGCTGGTCCTGGAAGCCAGCAGTCAAAGGTAGAAAAGACAGGATCGTGGGGGAGAGGGGAAGGGGTGATGGGCATGGAGGAGGGCACTTGTTGGGATGAGCACTGGGTGTTATATGTAAACCAACTTGACAATAAACTATTAAAAAAAAGTCAGTAGAGGAAAAAAAAAGAAAAGACAGGATCGTCTTCAATTTAAGACAGAGCCCTTCTTCCTTGAAAGGTGTAGTCTATTACAATCCCAAAGAATGAAGTTTCCTGTATGTGCTTTATCCAGAAACACCATTTCTTAAGGGATTATAGCAAGTACAAAAACTCTTTTGAGTTCTCATTGATTCACTCTATGCTCTGTGTTGGGACTATGAATATGACATATATAAGTAGGATTTCTCATGGAGCCCGATATGGTGACAAACAAAGATAAGAGACAGTTACAATCCATCACGATACACAGCAGGGTTGAGTTTGTGGTGGTAGCAGGGATGGACATGCCTAAACTGGGACATAGGTCCAGGAAAGGTCTGATGAAGATGATTCAGTAGGATCTTAAGGATGAGCAGGAATTTACTAGAAATCTACCTGTCCATAAAAGGAGAGATCAGCTCAGAGGAAGGAAGGAAGGAAGGAAAAGAAGGCTGTGGGAACATGGACAGAGTGGTAGAAGTTACTGTGTTCTGATCCCACACCACACTGAATCTGACATAGCAAGGGATTATAACAAACACTTAGTTGTCTACCCAATAGCTCTTCTCCTTTCTTACCAGTGGAACCCCGATGTTGTTTGTGGTAATAAAATGGCCCTGCCCTTGGCGATGAATCATGGCTGACTGAAACCAGTCACCATAATCCTCTTTCTCTTAGATAGACATGCATTTCCCCACTCCTGGTCATCATAGGTATTGGGAAAAGTTTCTTCTTTCCTGATAGAAGGGTCAGAAGTAACTGGCAGCAAAACAAACAACAAATATAATCAGAGAAGCCAACATGCTAATAATGAGGAACAGAAATGATGGAAATAACCTGCATCCTTGATGCAGCAGAGAGAAACGGTAACTACAAAGTCCATCCATTTAGGACTTTTTGTCACGCAATAAAATAATAAACCTTCATTATTTGGCTTGTTGTAAGTAGCAATCAAAAACATTTCTAGAAGGTTTCCAACTAAATCCTTTAGGAAGGTTTTCTCCCCACCTATCCCCAGCTTTTCTTAATTTGGTGCATGGACTTTTCTCTGATTGACCACTATGGAGAGAGGCTGAGCTCTGTGGGTGTCCTTCCTAATACCGATTTATTTCCAACTCCATTAGCTCTGGGAAATTACAAGAAGAACATGACCATTCTGCCTTGGTATATTCGGGATAATGGAGCACCTATGGCAGCCATCATAATCTGAAGTCCCTGGGGCCATGGCAAATAGCAAATGGCTATGGTGGAGACGCCCCATGATCCTGGGCACATACACATGGCAGGTTGCAATTACCAGAAAGATTTCAGCTTTAGCTCTTGGCAGAGAACCTTGTTTATCTTTGTCATTGGCACCATAGGCCAAAAGCTTATTAGCCACTGGAAGTTGGCAGAGAAATACAGACCAGAGCAACTGACTGTGACATGAAGAACTGATATTCTTGCAGACTTAACAGTGTCTCCAATGCTGCTTCCCATTGGCCGTGTTTATGATGACTCACCTCGAACAAGGCTATACTTAGTCATCTGTGTCAAATCCAACTCCAGTCCAAAAGTCAGAAATAATTTAATACCAGACTTGGATGGATTCTTTCAGTTTTGTACTTCGTGTTCAACATAAGCAAAACAGCCTCAAATGACTTTTACCCCTGAGGTGAAGCCACCTAAATTTTATACATCCATGAAAGCTCTGGGAAGTGACAGTCTTGTGAAAATATACATGTTCTTTTCCTCTGAGTACTGGAGACTTGGTTAGGTATGATCTTCTTTAGGAAGTTGTAGACTCACCAAAGGCAGAAGCAAGCCTTGTATTTTAGCACCTCCCATGATTCAGTGGGTTCTCCTCATTGCTTCCGCTTGTGCTGATTCTTTTCCTCACTCCTTCACTTTTCTCTGTTGCCTCTTTCATCCCCACGTCTGGGCCTTTCCTTCCCTTGGAGTTTCCATGTTCTTACATATGGAGATTGGTTTAGCTCGTGTAGGTTTCTCCACCCGTTACCCTCAAGGTCACAAAAGGTGGCTGGCCAAGTAGTGCAAACAGGGTTTCTCTTCAAAGGATGAGGGAAAGAAAATACTGTGAATGTTTTTATCCATGTAACTCCCGTAAATCATAATACTGATAAACTTACTCTCCCATGTAAAAACCCTTTGCATCTCTCTTTGTCTACCAAATAAGTTCCATCCTGTTCATCTGACATTCGATGTCCTCTGTGACCAAGACCAATCTTCCTTAAAAACAGCGTTTCTTAATATTGGCACTGTTGACATTTTGGGCTGGACAAGTTTTGTTGTGGGGGCCTGTCCCATTGTAGCATCCCTGGCTTCTACCCATTAGACGCCAGTTGCATACCTTCACACCACTGTGACAACCAAAAATGTCTCCAGATGTTGGTAAATGTCCCCTGAATGGACAAAATCTTTCTGGGCCGAGAAACATGGCTTTAAAGCCTTATCACCTACTACTTCCCATACTTTGGCCGTGCTCCCTCTAGAGCCAACAAACTCGGCATTATTTCACATTTATGTCTTTGCTTACTCTGTCTCTTTGGTTTTGGAGTGCCCTCCCTTTCATCACCCAACTCCATCAAACTAAAACCCTATTCTTCTTTAAGACCAAAATCATTACTCTGTGAAATATTGTTTTATTTCCTCTTACTAGAATCTTTAAGTATTTTTCCTTTAAATTGCCCATATTTTGTCGATAACCTCTCATAACTTAATTCTTCATTTCCATTTGACTCCTTGAGTGTAGTAACTATTTTGTTTGTGCTCAGAAACTGAATGTTTGCCAAATGGATATATGAATGCATTTTTTGCGGCAGGAAATTAGAACATGGGAAGAGAAGATAACGGTCTGCCTCCTCTGTGAAGGAGGCACATGAGACTCATTTGCATGCTTTTTGAATCCTTACTGAGTGAGTGGCAATAGAGTAGCACAGATCTGAGGATTCAATCAATCCTGTCCGACTCAAAAGAATGTAAAGAAACCAGCAAGCTGATCTTGATTATTCCCTCCCTCCAACACAGATGATGGGTGCCCCAAGCCACTTTCATAACTGCTAAGTGACTAGAAAAATCTAGGCCAGTCCCCTCCTGCAGTGGATCCTTGGAAAGGCACAGGGCCCAGCCTTGTCTGACGAACCCCGGCTCTCACAGCCATTAGCACTCACACTTGGGAAGCCTTCTCTGCCTGTGTAACATCCACAACAATACAAAAAATTTAAGTTTTTTACAGGCTCAGGCTTTTCCTCTCTCAGTCATTTCTCACCTCCAGAGACCAGACAACTAGAAACTCAGTGAATTCCAGTACAGCCTTCCAGTTGTCATGGCTACTGACCCAATGTGGTTTTGAAAACTGTCCTTACAGCCAACCAACCACTACAGGAATCCTTCACAGAATAGTTTGACCTTAGCGAAGGGGGAAATTCATTTCTACACTGCCATCTTGAGCTCACCGGGAATAGTGCGTCCTTCTTGTCACTGAGCAGACAGCTAGCTGGGTGATTTGCATGTTCTCTGTGCCGTAAATGACAGGTACTACAGCAGGCTCAAGAAACAAACGTTGTTCTTATCATTGGACTTTGGTGCCTCAAACTGGGTCGACCTGTCAATGGAAACATCTAACGTCTCATTGCTGGATGGCATAGCCTAAACGTATCCTGGAATATGCTTTCTTTGAGAGATTAGAAGTAAAACCTCAGAATGAAATGGAATTAAATACAAAAATAGAAAAAAGAAAATCTCATTCAGATTCTCTATTCCCATGAGACTGGCCAGGATTCAGACTTTTAAAAGCAAAAATAAGAATAGTGGCCAAGGAATGTGTGTGTGTGTGTAAAGGACGGAGAAAATATGATATTGCTTAATTGCCTCCTGACTGTCCAAATAATTTCATGTCACTGAAGTTATTATTTTCTCATTTTAATAATGAGATTTTTAAAAACCTGAATAACATCTTTAAACAGGAAGTCTATTTAAAATTAGTTCACTATTTGTAACCCTGGCATAAACTTTTTCTCCTGGGTTTGTACCTGATGGCTGGTTGGAAAATCTAGAGGATTGTTTCTTCTCTTCTCATCCCACTTTTGGAGTGGGAGTGTTTTTCTTAAATTAATGTCTGTCACATTAATGATTAAATTCAATTAAGTTCATCTTGGAAGGTGATGTAAAAGACAGATTTCCTCATTCCAGTTAGGTGATTTATTGCCCTCTAGTGGTGTGAGATATTAAATATTGATGTAAAGCTAAAGCAGGATGAATTTTAATTCATTCACTCAATTATTTATTGAGTATCTACTCTATGCCAGGCACAGTTCTAGGCTCTGTGGCTACAGCAGCAAAGAAGATAATTCAGAATCCTGACTTCAAGGAGCATATATTTTAATGGCAGAGACAGAAAATTAAAGTTGAAATATGAGTGGATTTTTTAGATTGTAGTGTCTAGAATGGCCTCCCTAAGAAGGTGATATTTGCCCTTAGATCTGAATGCCAAGAAAACCAGGCAAAGGAAGAGCAGGAGACAGAACATTCCAGGCAAAAGAAACAGCTAGTATAAGAATCTTAAAACAGAAATAAGCTTGGGGTAGTCAAGGAACAGAAAGATACAAACTGGTTAGAACATGGCAGATGGAGAGGATGGTATAAGATGGTGGCCAGATTATACAGGGTCTTGAAAAACCAAGGAAAAGCAAGTTGAAGGACATCAAGCAGGAATAAGATAATTTGATTCACATTCTTTAAAACCTCACTTTGGTTACTATGTGGAGAATAATCCATTGTAAATGAGAGAAGGAGGAAGCTGGGAGACAGTGAGGAAGCTGCTACAGTAATCCTCCGTCAGAAATGACAACGGCTCACTCCGGTGTTACAGCGGCAGAAATGGAGAGCCCTGGAGTATCTTGATATGTTTTGAAGGTAGAATCAGGAGGAGTCGTTGAATGGCTTGGATGTAGGTGTGAGGGAAAGTGAGGACATGAGAATAACACCTCAGTTTTTTACTGAGTAACTGAGTGGAAGGAAACGGTATATACTAAGATGAGGAAGATTGCCAATGGGTTAGGTCTCAGAGGTAAATCAGGTCATGGCTTTCATGGCTTGGATACAAAATGCAGTACAATTTTTTGAAGAATGTGTAATTAAAAAAAAAGAATAGGGGGTGCACATGGATGGCTCAGTCAGTTGTGGGTCGACTCTTGATTTTGGCTCAGGTCACCATCCCAGAGTTGTGGGTTTGAGCTCCATGTTGGTTTCCACATTGAGTGTGGAGCCTGGTTAAGGTTTTCTCCTCTCTGGGCACCTAGGTGGCTCAGTTGGTTAAGCTTCTTACTAAGGCTCAGGTTATGAACACATAGTTCATGGGTTTGAGCCCTGTATCCGGCTCTCTGCTGTCACCACACAGCCCATTTTGGATCTTCTGTCCCACTCTGTCTCTGCCCCTCCCCTGCCCAATCTTTCTCTCTCTATCTCAAAATAAATAAACATATATATAAATATAATATATGTATATTTATAATATACGTATTATATTCTCTCTCTCCTCCCTCCCGTGCTCTCCCTTTGCCCCTCTCCCCTACTCTCCCTCTCAAATATATAAAAAAGAATGTACTGTACCATGATGCCAGGACAATACAGAAATATTGTTAAGTTTCAAGAAGTACAGGAGAGCTGTAGAGTCTATCAGAGGAAATTAGGAAGGACAGCTCCCAGATTGCAGTGTGAGGCAAACCCAAACAGGTAGCGAAAGAGAATTTAACACCATGGGACTAAGCCAAGGGCCGCGAAACTTTCTGTGGGGAACTTCTCTCCCAGTTCTCTTCCTGTGACTTGGGGACTGCCATTATGTACCTACCACAAGAGAGTGTCATGAGAATTACAGGGTATGAGAGGTGGAAAAACCTGGAGAAAAATTGTTCCAACTCTCTTCTTTTACAAATAAAGGTGTTGAAGCCCAGAGCCAAGTGGGTGGAAGGCACACCAGAGTCTGTGGCTCTCCCACAATGTACCATATACCATACGAAGAACTTTGTGTACCTTAGCTCATCAATTCTTTCAACAATCTTGCAAAGTACATATAAATTCCCATTTTCCAGTGAAGAAAACTGAGTCTTTGAGAATCCAAAGATCCCATAGAGAGCTACTAGTAGAGATGGAATAGAACTCTCAAGTTCCAGTGCTCTGGAATCCAAGCAATGCGCTCTTCTAAAGATTTTTGGAAATGTGAAGAGAAAAATGAAATTAATGACATCTCATTCTTCCACTCAAACATATGGGGGCAAACCACATTACAAGGGTTCTATAAAGCAGCCAAGCAAAATCTCCTGGCGAGCCCAGAACCAGACTTGGAGATGATGATGATGACGATGATGATGATGATGATGATGATGTAGCTGCCATTTTCCAAGTGTTTTCTAGGTTCCACTGTTTCAAATATATTCTCTCGCTTAATCCTTGTAACAAATTTGCAATCTGTTATCTTTATTTCAGAGAGGAAGCTAACTGAGATGTAGAGAGGTTAAATCATTTGCACAAGGTCACATCACTACTGCACTCAGTGCAGATGCTTGGATGTGGGCAGAGGGCAGATATGTCCTCCTTCTAAGACATTTTAACAACTTCTCTTCCCTCAGGGCCTAGTGAAATGGCCCACACAGGCCTCTCCTCCTTTGCAGGGCTGAGGATACAAGAAATGGGATCCCTGAAAGGGCAACTTTTGGCCAACATCAAGCATCACACATGGTATAGATCTTATCTAGCATGATAGTATGACCTTATAGGACAAAGTGGAAAGGGGAAAAAGACGCAAATGTGAGCCAGCGGAGGGTCTGTCTGTAAAACTGGGAGCTCCAAAGGCCCCTTGTGAGTTGGAGGAAAGACCCTGTGAAATATAGTGGGCATCCCTACAATGCTGGAGAGCACCCGTAGGGTTGTCCTGGTGAGCCAATTATACCCAATTCAGTGAACAGATTTAAAGGCTAAGAACAGAAAGCAGGCAAGGGTATAGACCTTTTCCAAATAGAAGTCTCTGCAGGTTGTCAAGTAGATTCCAGGGCTTGTTAATATGATTCAGAGATGCCTGAGTGTCCATTGCTTGCTGTAGTTGTGTAGTTTGAGTGAAACTAGACACTTAGTCCTGAAAGTCTGAGAACCAAGTGCCTGCTTGAGTGTGTTATGCTGTGCTGTGCTCTATAGTTATGCCATGTATCGCATGCCACTGAGACCATTGTACTACATCAGACCAGTAAGTGACCAGCAATAAGTCGTTGCTGGCATATTGCAGAGTTGTTAGTGTGCAGAATTCTCCAATCTCGTAAAATTGGAGGAGGACATTTCATTCTCCTGGCATGCTTAGTCACAGGATATTTTTTAGCCCAACTATGTACTCCACAGCCTCTGCCTTTTTAGGATTTGGGGATCGGAAAACTTGCACCTCTGCTTGTCCTAGATATCTCCATTGTTTATCTGGACTGTGACACTATTTGCTTTATCCAAATGGTGTCTGAGTCTAGTTTTTTCATCCATCCAGGTTTGGTGCTGCTATTTGTTCCTGCAGTCACCTTGCAGATCGGAGGCAGAGGCAGGGGTAATGACATTACTCCAAACCCAGGAAGAGATGAAGGGACCAAGATGGTATCAGTGTTGATCAACAGAGCATCTGCAACTTGAGGTAGCTAAGGGCACAAGATGTGTAACAGGAAGAAGCGTGTGAAGCATGGCCTTTATCCCTTTGGATCTGGCCCACTAACTTCAAACAGAGCTCGGATCCCCCCACCCTCCACCCCAAAGGAGTATAAAACTAGACATGCCATGGCTATTATTTGATGCTCTGGTGAAAACCATTGAGCCAATAGAGGGAGCTAAAGCAGCACAAATGTCCACTTATGGACACACATTGCAAAGAAGTGCCCAAATATTTGGAGAAGGGCTTAAAGTTACCTTATTCTATGGCATTTGGGGATGCAGCAGAAAAGAGGCTAAAGAGCAATAAAAAATATTGCTAACAAGATTCTGTTGATAAGTGGTGATTGCGTCAATATCTACAGATTTAATTCAAATGAGAAACTTCTTAGCTATCATTCAGGTGACTGGGTAAAATAATATGCCCCCTTTCCTATTTTCATTGGCTGTGCTAAATGGGGATCTCTGGATTTGCCAAAGCTGAGAGGTGTGATAAGTTTAAAATAGTGCAGGCTTTCAAAAAAACAGTAGGAAATAGAATTTTTAATTTAAAAAACAATGAATGAGGAGCACCTGGGTGGCTCAGTTGGTTAAGTGCCTGACTTCAGCTCAGGTTGTTATCTCACAGCTTGTGAGTTTGAGCCCCACACCGGGCTCTTTGCTGACAGCTCAGAACCCGAGCCTACTACTGATTCTGGGTCTCCCTCTCTCTCTGCCCCTCCCCTGCTCACGCTCTGTCTCTCTTCATCTCTCTCTGTCTCTCAAAAATAAACGTTAAAAAAAAATTTAAAACAGTGAATGCATAGGCATTAACAGACACTAACTATGCATTTGCACAGTTTGGCCATGAAAACGTTAAGTGGGATCTATTCATTTACTCCAGGATGAGTCCCACATTTGTAGTAAAGAAAGTTCATAAAACTGAAGAACAGGATGCAATGTTTGACCTTTTTATTGCCTTGATAATCATTTCTTTTCTACCCTAAGATAGAGGACAAGAAGGAACTATTTGCTTTTACATGGAACAGAATACAGTATACTTTTGCTGTGCTGTCTTAGAACTATATTAATTCTATTTTTGCAAATGAAGTAAGAAGAGATCTTCCCATGATAACCACAATCTATTTTCTTTTTTTAGTAAGAGCCTTCTATTTTGAAATCGTTTCAGACTAAGCACGTTTTTAAAAATTGGTGATAAGAAAAGCATTCTTAGCTGTAGAAGGAGATAGACAATATTACATCATCTTTTTGGCTGGTGAATACATCTAAATAAAAGGACTCATAAAAGTCCTAAGCATGTCTTAAGCATATCCTTAATTAGAAAAATAAGCTGAGAACATTTCTAATTCTATCCCGAGATGGGAGCAAATGGGCTGATAGAATTATTTGGATAGTAGAGAAGTCACTCCATACCCGGGTGTATTTTGGGGATCTCTGTGCCAAATTTCACAGTAGAATACTGCTTTTAAGTGAGGGGAAAACCAGCAGATGCCCCTGGGTCCTTAAAAGCTTGTTGGTTTTATAATATTGGTCATCTCCACAACAGAGACCTATCGTGATGGGAGACTGACAGAAACCTGGAGGAGCATTAGCCAGGAGACTTTAGAACTTGACTTTAGAACCCTAACTCAGCTGCCTATTACTCCCCTTTGGAAAAGCTTTTAATTGTCTGCTATTAATCACTGGTTAAGATGCATCTTCTATAGAAGGACACCAAAAATAGTTCTGAGATCAGAAATTCAAAACTGCCTTGGGTAGCATTTGAAAGATATTTAGATGTTAGAGGGGAAGCTGAAAAAATATTACTGATTAGACAGAAATGGCATAGTGAGGAGTATGCCAAAGGAAGTGAATTGATAGTGGTCCCCAGGATCTACAACTGGCAGCTGTAGCCTAGGTCCCAAACAGTCCTCACCATATTGTTAGGTATTAGGGATTTGTGAGTATGTGAGTACATGAATTCGAAAGAACATGGCTATGGCCAAGTTTGATCACTGCCCAATTAATTCAGAATGGCTATAGAAGGCTGGGAACATCTGCTCAGCCACCATTAAGACTCTGGTGAAAGACAGGTATAAGTCTGGTTCAATGGTTAAGTAGAAAGTATTTTAGTTGACTTTTACTCACCTCTCAACACAAGAACTCTCCTATTCCTGTTTTATTTTTATGTAAACTCATAGCTAGTAGCAAAGTCCTTCTATAAGTGCTTGGGCTAGAATTTGTTTTGTCTGGCAAGCATTAGGGTACCATAATTTAAAGACAAGATTTATAGAAAAAGCTTTGGGCTTTTAGATCTCAGCTATGGCTTGCTCATGTTGATGCCTATTGGATGAGAAAGATGGTGATGATTGGAATATCAAGGAAGATCAACTGGTGAGGGTTTTAAAGGAAGTGACTGGGGTCCACAAGATGAATAGACCCTGAGAGACCATGAACTATGAAACATTGGATTTTATACGACGTATCCCTTTGACATCACCTAAAACTGTTTCTGCCTCCCAGGATTGACAACAACAAAAGACAAATGTACCTTTGTCCAGAGGACAGAGACCAAAGGGATGTGGACATCTATGTATCATCAGACTGACTATATTGAGCCTTTACCTACAGCACCAGGTAGTTTTAAGTATATTGCCCGGTATTGACACTTTTTTTTTTCTGATTTAAACCTCATCCACCCTCAGCATAGTCGACAATTAATGGACAGGAAATACAGACTTCCATTCATCCTGATGCTCAACTGACATATTAGCAGAAAAGAAGACACATTCTACAGAATGAGGAGGGCAGGAGTGGCTGAGAAAAACGATACAATGCAGTCTTTTCATTTTCATGTTTCTTAGGAAGTAGCAGTGTGACTGAAAATTAGGATGGGCAATTTAAGCAACAAGTGATGCCAGGGACACGTTGGATCACTGGCTTTCCAGGCAAGGAGTAACTGAACACACTAAGTGACCAATGCAGGTCATTGGTTGAACTAATTTCAAAAGCATGGAATAAAAAATGAGCAAGTGGGAAACAATGAACAGATTCATACCATTCATACCATTTTATATGCTTTTGGAGGGGGTAATCCGTAACCAAGTCCTATTAATTAGTCAAAGAGTTTTTTGGCACCCCCACTTTATACCACTGTGTGCTGCTATGTCTATTCTGCCTACTGACACCACCAAGATTACTACTGACAATATTAGTAACAAGCACTTAGTGCTTGTTACATGCCTGGCACTATCCAGAGCACTTTACATGTTCTCTGTGCTAAATGTGGGATTAATTGACTCTGGCAAGTCACTGATTTCCAGAGAAAATTGGCTCCTTTTCTCAGAGGTGTTGAAGCAAAAATCTTTACACAACTTCCAGAGTGGGAGAGTGAGAGAAAATATGAGAGGAATAAGTGGATTATTAGTAAGGTGTTAGTCAAAGTGTTTGGGTTATACAGTACAAAACTTGGACTCAAACAGCTTAGGTCAGATAGAAAATGTATTGGCTTATGTAACTAGAAAGATAATGTGTTGCCTGAAACAACTCAAATGGAAAGAAATATCATCTAGACTCTTTCCTCACATTCTGTCCTTTCTTCTTTCTGAGTACCAACTTCATTCTCCCCTACCACAAATCAGTTTTCTCCTTGAGGCGAGTGCCATGGCCTCCGTTGCTTTCGGAGCTCACACGTTTGCCATTCAAGAAGAAAAGGGTTTCCTGACTTTGGGTCCAATGTCAAGAATCCCAGGGAAGGGCTCTGATTGGCCCAGCTTGGCTCATGTGCCCATATTCTGATCCAAACCCTATGACCAACAGAATGGAGACAGGGGTCAGCAGCCCCCATCGGGACCACCTATTCTGGCCATACAGGGCTTAGCTACCTCCTTTAGTCAGTGAGACCAGAAGAAACTGCAGCATGCAGGCTCCCAGGGGAGAAAGGATCTACAGGTATGAGAGCAGCAGGGGCTTCTCTGCACAATTCCAAGGGCACATTTCATGGGATTCCATGTGAATGATGCCCTTCAGGCATGCAAAGGATCAGTGGTGGCATAGCTACGGCAGATATCAGAAGGGAGTGGCAATGAACACAGCAATAAGCAGAAAATTGTAACTGGCCCCTTGGCAATAATGAAATGGTACATTCTGGAAAGGAATGGAGGGACACTTGGCAGGGATGGGGGGGGGTTGGCATTTGGAGACCTAGTCGTCTTGCTGTGAAGTTAGATAGGGTCAACGTCTATTACATTTGGTAGCCATGTCCTTACTTGCTTTCCTGGTTGGTGTGGCCAGGAGAGCTGAAGTTCGCATCTCTCTCTTCTGAGTCCTTGGGAATAAAATCCCAAGGTCACTCAAGATGACCAACCTTGAAATGGATGCTACTGACAGAGGAAAAAAAAAAAAAGAGGACTAAAAAGTCCACTGGGTGAGGTTGACATTGTTCCCAACTACTTCCCAGCTACCTCCAGGAACAGAGGAAGCGTAACCACACACAGCCTTTCACACAGGAAACAGTTGGAAAGACAATAGAGCAGACCCTAAGCTTCCCAATGCATCCAGGGTTTTTATTATACTGTACCATTATTATTAATAATATTATTATTTTAATGAGCATCTTCTTCTATTTTGTTTTAGAGCTGTCATCAGATGATATATGAAGGCCAAACAGTGCCAGTAGGCAGATGCCAGTTCTTGTGGCTGCCAAGCATTTCAATGATTAATGTTCTTGGCCCAGAGAAAACAACATCCTCTCTCCAAATTCAGAATTTCTTTTGGCATATAATTTTGGAAGCTAGACCTAAAATTCCCCGTGATCATTTTGTCTGTTCTAGCCTAGTCATAGCATTCATGGCTAGTGTAGGACTTACTTTTGCGACCAAGGAGAAATAGTAGAGTTCATCTATTCCAATCCATCCATCCTTCCTTACTTCTATCTTTCCCTTCTTCCTACTTTCTTTCTTGTGAACCTGCTAATATGTTTAATTTGAAATTACCTTTTATCTGGTTATAAAAGTAAGCTACATTAAGATAAAAAAACCTGGAAACAGAAAATTTCTGTTGCCAGAGATAAACACTGTGAACTGTTTTTTGTATTCATTATATGACTTTAACTCACTCCTTTCTTTTGCTCTCTCCCCAAACTTTACCTCTTCACCAAGAAACAGTGGCCCCTAAACTTTTGATCAGACAGAAGCACTTTCACGAGGAGGAGTCAGGAAGAACCATCCCAAAGATCTTGGGAACCTGAAGAACTATTAGAATGTACCTCATTCATTTTCAAATGGGGAAACTGAGCCCCAGAGTCATTTGCCAAAAGCTAATGGCTCTATTATGGCTTTTCTGATGTAGTAGATAATTTCTTCAAAATTCACTGTGCTCATTTTCAAGTGTGAAGTCCAGGAAATAGACAGAATACATCCTGTGACAGGATGCCAGAGGGGTTCCTGGGTGGCTTCAGTTGGTTAAGCATCTGACTTCAGCTTAGGTCATGATCTCAGGGTTTGTGAGTTCAAGCCCCACTTTGAGCTTTGTGCCAATGACTCAGAGCCTGGAGCCTGCTTTGAATTCAGTGTCTCCCTCTCTCTCTCTGCCCCTTCCCGCTCACACTCTGTTTCTTTCTCTCTCAAAAATAAATAAACATTTAAAAAATTTGGTTGCCAGAAAAGTTACTTTGAAGTTATATGTCTCATCAATGTGTGAAAACAAAATGCCAAAAAGGAATATTTCTTGAATTAGACAAGAATGGGTAATAATTCAAAACAAGAAAAATACAGCAGACTCTGTCTTCTCCTGTATAATGAATAAGTGTTAGGTTAAACACAGTTTTAAAAGTGCCTACTGATATTAATAATGTCCAGTTGAATTGAAGTGCATATACAAATCTTTGAGGGAATGATATGTTTTTTATGACTCTAAATGGCTTTCAAGGTGTCATACGCACTTTAGATCTCCAGTAGAGATGAACTCCATATGGAGGTGATGGAAAATTTTACTTTTCAATGAAGCAGTAAGCAAAAATAAATACACTTATAGGAGTAGAGGCAAAGTCCAAAAAATGCCATAGAAATATTCTATCATCAACTTTTAATTTACACTGCAGGTCATTTACTGAGAGTTTATATGAATTAGTGTCAGAAGGTCTTCTGAACGCATCATGTACACTCTTTCCCTAACCCACTGTGTGTGAAGTTGATATCTGGGCTGCTGTTTTATCAAGAGTGAGGTCAGCTTGGTGCTGGCCCAGATGACCCTTGCCGGCTTCCACTTGCATCAGAGGCACAAGGTGAGGGCTAGACAGTGCATTGGTGTAATCTGCTGTCCCCAAAGAGCCTCACTTGGCATTGGCCTTCTTATCAGGATGGGTTATCTCCCCGTCATTCAAAAGTGTCAACTGAGGACATGCAGCATCAGCCTGGGGGCCATCGGATGAGCTTGAATGAAATGCAGAATCACATCTCACTCCAGAACTACTGAATCGGAACCTGCATTTTAACAAGGTCTCTGAGTGACTCATGAGAACGTTAAAGTTTTAGAATCATAGGGCTATTTGACCATTAAGAGTTACAGTGCATCTGTTCATGCTCCTCACTCTTCATTGCTCAAACAACATGCATCTATGCAAGCATGCAAATGCACACACAAATCAGGTTTAAAATTAAAGAGAAGACACAACTCAATCATAGATTCATAGTATTTAGTCACTGGATGCAAGGGCAGCTGGTAAAAGTTGTAAATAAACATGTCTTGCAGAGATTTAAGAGTTTTCAGTTATGATTGGTTATGTGGGAGGTGTTTGCATTAGGTTGGAACTATGGTGTTACTGCATTGCTTTTTCAGCATTACTTTCTCCTGTTTGTTTTGTGGTCATGGCTTCATAGCCATTAAACCGAAGTTGTAAAGACAGTTGAAAATACCAGTGCATGGAATTGTCTATAAGAGGATGGTTTATTGGCATCACAGTTCAGACATTCTTTAAATTTTGATTTTTTAAAATATTTTATTTCTGAGAGAGAGACAGCGTGAGCGGGGGCGGGTGGTCAGAGAGAGAGGGAGATACAGAACATGAAACAGGCTCCATGCTCTGAGCTGGCTGTCAGCACTAGAGCCCGACATGGGGCTCGAACCCACGAACCGTGAGATCATGGCCTGAGCTGAAGTCGGGCGCTTAACTGACTGAGCCACCCAGGTGCCCCCAGACATTCTTTAATTCAAGTAGTCTTTGACTAGCACAGACTACTTAATAGGTCTTTCTAGAACCATAGTTCTCCTAATATAAGTTAAATAACCCTCCTACCATACAAAGACTCATACCCAGTCACCCAGTTATATTTATCTAATTCTTTTTTTAAAAAATGGCTATATAACTAGTTCCATAAGAGGAAACCGAACGTGTCAAATAGTTACCCCAGATTGTCCTCAATCAGAGGTAATCCACTATAGGGTTGTCCCCTGAGGGAAAGTCAGAAAGGATGGCATGGGGGGGTGTCTGTGAGCAATATGTAGATTCATCCTATTGTTTGTTAATAACTTCATCACTGACACAATGGGCAAGAGAACATCTACCTCAAGAAGTGTTCATAATACTGACAAGAGCTCTATAAACCCAACATAAAGTTGTTTAAAACTGATAAAAAGTAATTTAAAGATCTAATGTAAACAATGTAAACATTTAAAAATATTTTAAACACACGACAAAAATCTTATAAACAATTCGTATCTTTATTTAGCTTGTTTTCATTTCTGTTGCATGAATAAATTATCTCCCCCAATCCAGCAAAGTCTCCTTCTGTTTACATTGGGGTTCTCAATCTTGGCTGCATATTAAAATCACCTGGGAAATTTAAAAAATATTCCCCAAGCCCAGGCCAAATCCAAGAGATTCTATCAGGATCTCGCTCTAGGGGTGGGACCTCGACATTAGTGTTTTCACCTTCATTTGGATGTAGGGGAGGTTTGGTTGGTCAACAGGTGTAATCTATTAACTAAGGGAGACAGACATTCATTCAAGATAAAAGGACACCAGATGTTTACCAGGCGTTCCATTCCAAGAGCCATTAATTTCCATCTGAAACACATTTGCTTCATCTGTTATTTCATGTCTCTTTTACCAAAGTCACCAAGAGGATTTAGTGCTCTCAAAATAGAGGGGCCCTCTTCTGAAAAGGGCTCTTCTGAAAAGTTAAACCAGAGTGAAATGAATAGTTCCTTGTCCTCTGCATAGAACTTTCATTTGGCTCATTGTACTACACAAAGGTTTTTAAATAACCAGGTGATATCGTCAGCAGGTGCTTTGTAGCCATTAGTCTTCCCAAATGACCAGCCTGATCCAACCAGTTCTCCCATTTGCCCTTGAGCTCAGAGACTTCATTCCAAATCTGTCAGCACAGGAAATTGCTGGCAGGTATCTTCTTTCATGCAAGAGGCAGGAAAAACAAAGAGGTCGTAATGCTCTGCGTTTTGAGAATGTGTTCCGCTGGCACCAGCAAAATTTCCCCAAAGCAAAGCTGTTCCATCTCTGGTGAACCAGGCCACCTATGTTAAGGACCACAGACAGCATCCGATTTTCAGAATGTTTCTGAGCAGAATTGAAAATGGGCAATGACTTTAGTAAAATTAGCAAAAAGCACATGTGACACAGCTTCTAACATAAAATCATTCAAACTTCTATTCACCGACTTTAGTTTTCTCAGTTGTATAACAGACTACACTTCAAAATATCTTATTTCTTGATATCACTATTCTGAATTGATTGTTTAAAACTAGACACTTAACGTTGGGTATTTAGTATCATTAAGTCACCGTGAGCTGAACCAAGAGTAAGAAAGGGCGAGGCTCATCAAGGTCCTCTTTAATTCAGCAGACATTTGCTGACCCTCTAGTATGTACAAGGCATGGATGTGAAATGAAATGTTTTCTCCTTCAGCTGCATCAATTCCCTGTCATGCTCAGAAGGCTGATGTCAAGCTGATGAACAAACCTCTTCACTTCATGGTTTTTGTTTTCTTGGATTATTCAAAAACTTCACTTCCCTGAAACCCGTTCCGCACTAGTGTTCTTCAAAGACTCCAAGGATTATCTGTTGCCTTAAGTAGTCGACCTATTTTTTTTAATTTTTAAATGTTTCTTTATTTTTGAGATAGACAGAGACAGAGCATGAATGGGAGAGGGGCAGATAGAAAGAGAGAGAGGGAGACACGGAATACTTAGCAGGCTCCAGGTTCTGAGCTGTCAGCACAGAGCCCGATGTGGGGCTCGAACTCATGAACTGTGGGATCATGACCCGATCAGGACTCAGAGCCTTAACTGACTGAGCCACCCAGGTGTCCCTAAGTAGCCTACCTATTGCTCAAATATCTATGCATGACATCCTTCTTGACTTTTCCTCAGGAAAAAATTCCAATTTTTTTCTTCTCTTTTCTGTATTGATCCTTGGTTCTTGTTTTCTATTCTTCAGCTTAAAATATACAAACTCTCTCTGGAGTTACAGCTATTTCAAAGAGGACATATTTTCAACTTTGTAAAATTTCCAAAGAAAGTAATTTCCAAACATGTATTTAAAAATGTGGTGGCTAGCTTTCTGAGAACCTGTCATAATGTTCTGACTATCGTCTTCACACAAAATATATTAGAGCAAACTAAAATATTCCTTGACATCCTTCACTTCAGAAAAGATCCCTTAATATAGTTCATAACAGTTTATTGAGTATTGTGAGAAATCCCAAGTGTAAAATACACTTGCTTCACAACCAGGGGTTTCTATTTTTATTGGAGGGACAAAATATGAAGCACTTAAAGTATATATATATATAAGTATTACATAAGTTTAAGTACTTGTAAAATATATTAAGTAATATATATATAATATAAAATACATACTATTAAATATATAACATATAATGTTAATATGTGTAGTACGTTTAAAGGGTTGAGATAGCAACCAAAGTTTTGATAGGCTTTCCAGGGGAGAGAGAGAGAATAGGAGACAGGAAAAGAGAGAAAATCGTACACTGAGTTTGGGGTGGGTGTCCACACGCATGGAAGAATTTGCAGCACAGTGGAAGTCTTCTTTAGCTCATCTGCTTTTCAAGGAAAGAATCTTTATAATAACGCTGTTAATAATAATAATATTATTATTTATTGAGTATGTCCTCAAGTTCTGACATAAAACAGNAATCTTTATAATAACGCTGTTAATAATAATAATATTATTATTTATTGAGTGTGTCCTCCATTTCTGACATAAAACAGTTGTTTGTTTACTGTTCACATAAATGTTCACATTAAACACACACACACACACACACATGCTTTTTAGGTGTTTACCATGATGACGACTGTGAGGATGTAGAAGGAAGAGGGAAGGTAGGAGATAGCTATGCAAACAAACAAACAAAGAAACAAAGCTATAATAGAAGCTATAAGAGGCACTGAGGGTGGCCATGCATTTCCTCTTAACTGGCAACATATTCTTGACTTTTTATATAGAAATAGAACTCAGTTGGGAAACTTTTCACTGATGTCTCAGAACCTGAAATATAACGGGATGTGGTTTTCATCTCTGTGGTATTAACTTTGGTCAAAAGATGGCAGCAAAACTCAGCTAGTTCTTCAGAAGTCACTTCTCAACCACTAGGGGAGGAGAGCGTGGCTTGTTCACATCTTCCAAAGGTTAAGGGGTAAGTGGGAGAAAGATTGTCTTGGCCATTGCACATGGACTTCATTTTCTGATCGTGCATCACAATATTTATTAAATCTTTAAAATATCACAAGTTCAATATAAGCCGAGTTACAATATTAAAATTACATTTATCATTCATTTGGTAATTTACAAATGTAAATACCCATTAATTTCCCAAATGTTTGAGAACCTGATGGGAACTGACTCTGTGCTGAGGGCTGAGGATACCTATCAGCAAAACCAGATGCAGTCCTAGCTCTCATTTGAACACACCCAGTATGGGACAGAAATGGATTTATAATTATTCATAGGACTATGATTACCATAGGATGTAAGCCCCACAAGAGTGGGGATTTTTGTCTGTCTAATTCTCTGGTGCATCATAAGTGCCTAGAACAGTGCCTGGCACAAAGTAGGTCCTCAGTAAGGAGCTGCTGACTGAATGAAGGAGAGTAATTACAAATCTGAGATGGGTGTGTCCAGAACATAATCCTATGTGAGTGTCTAGCAAAGGAATACAATCTGGGTTTGAGGAAATGATAGGAGGATAAGTATGTGGTAGCCAGGTGGTTGCTCATATGCATGTGTATTGGGGGTGAGGCGGTCCCAGGTATGGAGAAGACCATAAGCAAAGGCTCTGTGGCAGTGGTGGCTTTTGGGGGAAGGGAGGAAGGAGCAAGGAGAGGCATGAACAGCATGGCTTAGTGAAAAGAACTAAAAGACAGCCACTGTGGCCACAGCATGGAGTGAGGGGTGGTGCAGGGATGCATGGTAGATCAGATGAGTGGTTTGAAGAGCCTCTGGTGTAAAGAATGAGTAAGAGAAGAGCAGGAGTAGATTTCAGGGGAACTATTGATCCACATGAGAGATGAGGAAAATTTAGCCTGGAGAGGTGCTAATGGAGTGGAAGAACGCTGTCAAGGTACCAGACACTCAGCAGCAAAACCGATAGAACTTGGTAGTGCAGAGGTTCTAGAGGGTGAGGGAGACAGCATGACTTCCAGATTCCCGACTTGTGCTGTGGGAGGTGGCGTAGACGGGAAGTCTTGTAGGAAACCCAGTTTGGGGGAGGAGAGAGGATCATGAGTTAGGAATCTGAGACATCCTAGTAGAAATATTAAATGCAGGGTTGGATTGAAGGGTTGGAATTCAGAGAGGTCTGGGGTAGAAATGGATTTGGGAGTCATTGGCCTGCCTATGACATTTGAAGGAGAGGGTATGGTTGAACCCTCTTAGGGAGAGAAAGCAGGAAAAGACTAGCCTGGAAAAGTTCCCACAGCGAGCGGCCAGGTAGAAAGGATGGACTTGCACATGAGACAGAAGGAGTGCCCAGAGGAAACAGTAAGAAAATCAGAAAAGCATGTTGTGTGCACAATGGACAGATTCAGAGCTCTCCAGAAGAAGGAAGATACTCCCTGTGTCCAAGACAGCTCAGCATGTCCTTCAGTAAGCTCATTCATTCACTCGTGTATCCATCACCCCCTCTGGACCCAACACAGATGCCCTTGACTCCTGGTAGAACCAGACCCAGGGTACAGTCACTGTGGAGCCACCAGAACCACATAGCAGGGCAAACAGGACTAGGGAATAACGGCGTGGACAGAAGCACCTGTTAATTAGCGAAAGAAATTTATTTAGGGAGACACAGAAAGGGAAAGGCCACTGGACTAAGGGTCAGCAAACCTGAGACCCAGTGTGAGTTGTCCACTGGCTTCGATGCCAGCTCTGGGATCTCCCTCACCGGGTTTGGCTTCAGGGTGAGTGCTACTAAATTTCAGGTGGGGGGACACAGGGTGGGTAGGTGGGGAAAGGAGGGAGAGGGAAAATAATACTCAGTTTGCAAGCCTTGTGGGATTTGTATGCAGATCTTATGAAATCGGGTGTCTAAATGTGCTCCGGAAAACGTATCGCCAGATAGGTTTCTATATGGCATTAGGATTTTGTATTAGTCTTATAAAATAGAACCGTATAATTTCTAAATCTGGATGGTTTCCAGGCATTTATTCCTAAAAAGCTGCGTGGATGCCTTTGATCCCTTTCTAGCCTGCTGCCAGCAGTGTATTCTTTTCTAACTAAAAAACAAAACAAAGCAAAACAAAGAAAACCTCTAAAAATTTATTACTGATGCAAGGAAAAAGATAAATATAGAATTTTAACAAGACAGATTCAGGCCCACTCACGCTAATGGATTTCAGGCCAAACAGTGAAAACAAAAGGATTACCACCAAATCCTCAAATCTGCTTTGGAAGCTGAGGAGAAGGGAGAGGGCTCATCCAGCCGTTACCTGGCGAATCCTGCCTATGTGTGGTGGCTATTTGGTGACTTCTCTTCGGGAGGGCCATCTGGTGCCTGGCTTTTTGATCAGCCTCCTTTAGAGGGGTGGTCCTGTCCAGTGATGATGTGGCAAAGCCTTTTCTTGTTTCAAGCAAATTTCTTATTTCAAGCAACACCACATCAGCCAAAGTAATTGCTACCCTGAACAAGAACCCAGCTCTGGCACCTTCTGTCATAAACCCCTGTGTTTGAACTGCCCTGATAGGATTCAAGCTTTCCTTTTCTAAAGATCATGTTGACTTGAGAGGGTAGACGTCTCACTCATTTCCTTAAATCCTGCCTTAAATGTACCTCCAGTCCAGAAGATGCTGTACCACAGATAAAGCTTCAGCTTCGGGCCTTTTCAAAGGAGAAGCCCCCCTCAGACTCTGTACCTTGTTTTACCTTAATAGTTTGGTATTCTTTTTATTTTTAAAAAATTTATCTATTTATTTTTGAAAGAGAGAGCAGGGGAGGGGGAGAGAGAGAAAGAAAATCCCAGGTAGCTCCATGCTGCCAGCACAGAGCCAGACATGGGGCTTGAACCCATGAACCTGTGAGATCATGACCTGATCTGATATCAAGAATCAGATGCTTAACTGCTGAGCCACTTAGGCACCCCTCTATTTCTTAAAGAACCAGCTCCCAAAAACCCCCTCAATCCTGCTCTGAACCAGAAAGAACATGCTAGACTTGCAAATTACCAAAAATGGGTAAATTTGAAGATTTTGATTCACTTTTGTGGCCCATTTCACTCCAGACTTCTAAGGTATATTTATATAACCAGGATTCTCAAATTCTCTAGGATTCTGGATCATTCCCTTTTTTTTGTTTGGTTTTTTTTTTTAACATTTATTCATTTTTTGAGACACAGAGAAAGACAGTGTGAGCAAAAGAAGGACAGAGAGAGAGGGAGGCACAGAGTCTGAAGCAGGCTCCAGGCTCTGAGCTGGAGCTCAGCACAGCCCAATGTGGGGCTCAAACACATGAACTGTGAGATTCTCACCTGAGCTGAAGTCGGATGCTTAGCTGACTGAGCCACCCAGGAGCCCCATTCCCTCTTAAATCAGAAAAATGTATTGAGCCCCTCTTTCAAATAAATGTAGGGAATACTGCGTGTTTCTCCCATTTCTAAAGTTTCTTGGGAGCTGGGTAGAGAAGAGGAGAGGGGTGACTTTTTCCTGTCACCTCTGAGGCTGAATTCCTCTTCCTGGCCATCTCCGCTTCTGTGGCTGTGGTCCCTTCTTCTCATTACTTCTCATATGTGAGCTCAGCCCCACCTCTTTCAGTCCCCAAACACTCCTTACATGAGATTGCTGAAGGTAACAGATTTCTACTGAAAGCCTGAGGGGACTGAGGGCCATTCTAGAAGAGCTGGAAAAAATTGATACTCAAATATGGACAGAATTTTTCTTCAAGATTGTTCTCTTTATGGAAGGTTCTGCCTTTGCAGTATCAGGACCTGTTCTCTCATGGAATCTGACCTCTCTTCCCCTAACTTTCCCAACGTCCCTCAGGGGCCACACACTTTCTGCCTCTAGAGAAGCTACGAGGAAACTCTTGTACTTTATTACGCAGACCAACTCCTCTCTCTTCATTTTAATCTTCTCCTCTGGTTCAGGCCCAGGGAGATTTGCCTTTCACAAGCAGGAAGCCATTCAATGACACATCTCATCCTGACCCTCTAAGACAGAAGGAGTTTTCACCGTTCTCCTTCCTGCTTTAAATATAAAAAGTTCCTTTCCTTTATATTCAAAGCTGAATTATTAACCCGGCTCCAGGTTTTGAGAGCATAACTCGTACCTTTTTGGGTTTGCGTTCGTAACTCTTAGCAAACCAGCCCTTCACATTCTGGGCAATTTAGGAAAGTAATTCTGGACAGAAGGGTCTCTGCACTGTGTTTTCCCTCCCCATGCATCCCTGCCCACACAACCATCTTTTCCCCCGACAGTCTCAATTCAATGCCTGGGCAAATTGTTGACAATTTTAAACCCACCTGGACTTTGGGCATCTTGATAAACCAGCAACATTGATGTTTCATGGAAACTCACTTTTGGTCTCTGATGTTTACTGAAAACTGGGGCTTCTAACCAGCGTTACTTGTTGACCATTAGTTAGTTACTCGCCTTCTTACGCTGTGGGAAGCGGATCAATGTCAAAATATAATTTTCACAAGGTCAAAAACATGACCATTATGCGAAATAAAATGAGCACGCACTAAACATTTTCTTTTGTCATTAATGAAGGACCAAAACTGGTTTAAAGGAATATAGGAGAATTTGATGTATTTGTAATCACTGAAAGAAACCACACTGAAATAAGTAAGTTACACACACAATTTGTTAATGTTATACAGGGCAATAAAACTTAGACCTTTGTGTTGTAATCTCTTTGTACCAAGCAGATAGAATTTCATGGTGGGCAGAAATCCATCTGTATTGCTATCAGACTAGAATCATTGCATTGCTTTAAGTTTACTCTGAGTTAACACATATAAATTAATAGTAAATAATAACTCAAACAAAGGGCATAGCACACCTCTGGAGAATTAGGTAATCCTTGGGTTAGGCCCAATGGACACGCTCCAGTGTGACACAGAAAGGGTCACTCTTTTTCTCATTTCCAAGTTTTGGATATGTTTTGTCCTTAACATTAGAAATCAACTGTATTCTCTTCTCACCTTCTCTAGGTATACCACTCATTTGAAAAGGCTTTGCTCAACAATGGTTTCCATGATGAAGCCAATTATTTTAGAGGACAATATACTTCATTCACACAGTTCTAACTTTTAAGCCCTCCCTCACTCCCCAGAATGCTCTCTCATTTAGAATGCCCTATGAATGGCTTAGGTGCATCTACCTTATCCCCTAGAACAAGATATTTATACACATGCAGAAAATTGGAGAGCACTCCATATGGTTTCTGCCATAAGACACCTAGCATGGCTGGACACTGGGCTAGAGGTATCATAATTATGTTTTCATTCAAGATACAAAGATACAGTAACTTATCTCCTCTCCATTAATTTTGACATATTAAGCCAAAGATGCAAAATCTTAGGAAGAGTTGAAACAGGGGCACCTGGGTGGCTCAATCCCTTAAGCATCGGACTTTGGTTGAAGTCATGATCTCTCAGTCGTGAGTTCAAGCCCCGCATCAGGCTCGCAGTTAGTGAGTTTGAGCCCTGCATCAGGCTCTCTGCTGTCAGCAGACCCTCTGTCTCCCTTTCTCTCTGCCCCTCCCCTACTTGCTCGCATGCGCACGCGCACACTCTCTCTCAAAAATGAGATAAAAAAATAAAAAAGTTGAAATAACAGATTCTTCTAGGCATGATTTAAATATATTAAAGGGAAGAAAGTATAAAGCGTATTGATCTTCTGACTGCTTATCTTGACATGGTCAGTGGATCACCAGAGAATAAATGTGCAGTCCTGAAACGGGGAGGGACTTCTGTAGTTTGTCGGGTGTGTGGTGTTCCATGCAGTGACTACAGGTGCTATCGGCCCAGGTCAGGGGACACTCCAAGATAGGGGAAGGGGTCCTTGTTAGTCCTGCAGGAGGGAGCTCATTCTGAGATAAAGTAACATAGGCAAGAGTTAGCTGAGCTTTGGAAACATTTATGTAACAAATAGCTTAAATGTCCATCTGCCTAATCCCAGCCTCTGTGCAAAAGTTCCAAATTCCAGCTCTAATCCCACACAATTCCCACCGCTCTCCTTTGGCTGAGCTATTGCGGAAAATTCTTTCTGCAGCTGTTAGGGAAGCCGGTTGCAGTTGGGGCAGAGCAGCAGTGACCACACTGAGCTCCTACACATCCAAAACATACTGCCTACAATCACTGGAGGACAGTAGGGTGAGAACGATTTGAAATCTACTGATAATTCCCCAAACATAAATATTGATTAGGCTGTTATAAACCCTACATTGCAAGAGCACCATGCATTAGGCCAATAATCAGCAGTATTTATAAAGTTAACTTTACCTTCCCTTTATTTCCCTTTGCTAATTCTCGTGGAGAAACAGCCAAAGGGTGATGGGGAAGTAAGTATCTCCGAGTTTTTCAAAATCACACGCATCTATTTATATAATTTGGATTGCGCTGGCATCATACAGGAAACACTGCTTTTTTCTTTTGGTTTTTAATTTACATTTTCAAAAATTGTGCCAAAATATACATGACGTAAGAGTTAACATCATAACCATTTTTAGGTGTATAGTTCAGTTGGCATTAAGTACATTCCCCATGATGTACGACCATCATCACTACCCATTTCTAAGATTTTTTTCATCGTCCCAAATCGAAATGTGGTACCCATCAAACAGTCACTCCTCATTTCTTCCTCCTCCAGCCCCTAGCAACCTACTTTCTGTCATGAATTTACTATTCCAGGTCCTTCGTGTAAGTAGAATAATACAATAATTGTTCTCTTGTATCTGGCATATTTCACTGACCATAACGTTTTCAAGTTTCAACACTGCTTTTTTTTAATGTTTATTTTTGAGAGGGAGAGAGACAGAGCAGGGGAGGGGCAGAGAGCAGGAGACACAGAATCTGAAACAGGCTCCAGGCTCTGAGCTGTTAGCACAGAGCCCAACAGAGGGCTTGAACCCATGAACCATGAGATCATGAATTGAGTGGAAGTCGGAGGCTTAACAGACAGAACTACTCAGGGGTCCCAACACTGGTTTGTTTTTAACAAAGTTACTCTCATACTTCATTTGTCTCTTATAGAGAGAATAATTTAGTAGTATCTTGTACTATGATTTACTGTGTCTCAAACTCAAAATCCCCAGTCTTGCCTTACAAACCAGCCAGCAGCTGGTCTCTGATTACTTTTTATTTTTTAAGCTAGGTATTGGCTCTGTAAAATATGAACAGGGAAGAGAGAACACAAAAAATCTTCTCTAAGTGATTAATCTTGGCTGCACGTTTGACTTGAAATTCAGTAATGAAATGAAATCTGCTCCTTGCACCTAGACTAGAAAAAAATCAACAACAATATGTTCCATTCGTTGCTTTTTCTTGTGAGCCGCAGAGAGATGGGGCCATGACGGATGCCACTTGTTAGATGACAATGGCATGTAGCCAGGGTCCAGCAGACATAGCAGAAATCCTCGTGGGCGCAAGAAAAATACACCCAGATGGTCTTCTCCATTTTTCAAGCTAAAAATGCCAATTGTCTCTCTACTCTGTGCCCAGAATGCTGCCTTTTCTAGATAGAGGCTCAAGCATTGATTTCCATGCCCAGTGAAACAGGGAGCTTATTAACCAGCCAATCAGAGCTTCTTTCATCCCTGCTCCTTGTTCATCATGTGGGGCCTTCAATACTGGATCAGGGCGCAGGAAGGAATGGAGTGAGAGAACAACATAATGGGAAAAGTAGATCAACTCTGATCACGGAGGAACCTCCAGCCTAGTGCCTCCTAGCGGTATTCCAATTACAATCAGTGGCTCCCAGGTGTACAAGCAAAGCCACCGTCCCCAAAAGTGAATTCTCCTTTAGGGCAAGCTGCTCGTGAGCGGTTCCAATTGGAGCCATACTCATGCCATCAAATGAAAGCCTCAAATTACGTGAGGCTTAAAACACAAACACACGCAAATACACATTCAAGACCAAAATGAGATACAGTGAAGAGAATAAATTAGCACCAGCTGCAGCCCAATTAAGCAAAGGCTTCCACAAGGGAAAGCTTACTTACGAGTTACCTAAACAAACTGTCTTCCTTTTTGTTGCAATTTGCTGCTTATTAATTTTTCTTATTAAAATGACTACAAAGAGCAACCAAGAGCATCGTTATCACATCAGGGGAAAAAAACCATTTCTTCCAGCCAAGAGAACACTTTGGAGGGGTATTTTTAGCCAAATACTTGTGTTTGTAACATTTAAAAAATATTTAAAATTAAAAGAACTCAAAGTTACATATGCACACAGTTAAGAAAGTCAACGTTTATGACACACACTGTAATTTCCAGCTCCATCATCCTTGTCTCCTCAGAGGCCACAAGTTTTAAATCTTTCAGCTATTTCTTCTGGAATTTGTCTCTGTATTTCTAGGTAATGTGCCTCCATTATAATTTCTGGATTTATGAATTTTTATTTTATCTGTTGACTTTCTATATGATGAAGATTTTGCCACCTTTCATTACGAGTCCTACCACTTCTGACTTCCCTTCCGTCCCCCAAACTCCCAATATAATTATACTGAGGGGCAGAGGGAGAAGAGGGTAAAGAAAGTCTGAGATCTTAGGGTACGTGGGTGGGTCAGTTAACTGTCCAACTCCGGTTCAGGTCATGATCTCACAGTTCTTGAATCAGGCCCTGCGAGCTCTGTGCTGACAGTGCAGAGCCTACTTCTCCCTCACCCTCGCTCTCTCTTTCTCTGTCCCTCTCCCACTCGCTCTCTCTCCGAACAAATAAACTTAAAAAAAATAAAGTCTGAGGTCTTGTTCTATCGCATATTGTGAAATGCATATGGAAAGACAAAGAAAAATAAAATAAAAGCAACTTCTTACACAGTGCTTGCTTTGGTCAGCACCTTACATACAAGAATTCACTGAGCCCTGTAGCAGTCCTACAAAGTAGGTACTGGGATTAGCCCCATTTTAAAGATGAGAAAACTAATGCACAGGTAATGTAAGTAACTAGGAGAAGCTAGAAGTCATCCATTGTCTCTTCACTAGATCCAAGATCACGATGTGGCAGCTCTTTGAAAAATTAAAAGCAAAGGAGATGATGATCATGTTGACGATGCCTGGCCAATACCAGACAACACAAGCAGCTGGGAACCAGAGCAAGAAGAACGCACAAAAGCTAACTCGGGCTTTGGGGGGAATGATGTTTACACAGTTTNTGGGATTAGCCCCATTTTAAAGATGAGAAAACTAATGCACAGGTAATGTAAGTAACTAGGAGAAGCTAGAAGTCATCCATTGTCTCTTCACTAAATCCAAGATCACGATATGGCAGCTCTTTGAAAAATTAAAAGCAAAGGAGATGATGATCATGTTGACGATGCCTGGCCAATACCAGACAACACAAGCAGCTGGGAACCAGAGCAAGAAGAACGCACAAAAGCTAACCCGGGCTTTGCGGGGAATGATGTTTACACAGTTTGGGGGGGGTCCCTCTTTAAGTAAAAGAGTATGAATTTGGGCACCAAACTGAATATTTAGTTAGAGTAAAAAAAGAAACCAAAAAACATCAAAAATCTAAAATAGTGACAAATACCACAAACATTACAGTACACAGAAAAACAACATCATATATTCATTAACAGTCTGACATTCCTCTCTAGTCCTTTCCCCTCCATTTCAGCTGTATGATCTTTGATTGCCTTTTCATATATCAGCAATGTTGTAATGTCATTTGCGAAAGAGAGCCCAGAAAGCGAATTCATTCTTTCCTCTACCATGATTGATTGAAAATGTGTTTTTAATACTAATGGTTTAGTACTCTATTTTAGTCTTACAACCCATTGTTGGAAATACCATGTGAATCTTAGGATATCATCCAATTTGAGGAAATCTCTAGTATATAGATTTTTCATAATGGGCTGACAACTTCGGGGCATTTCCGGTGTCATTACATTGTGACTGTCTTACCTACACTTTGAATTGATGACATTCATAAATCAATGGCCAGAAAGGGACCCAGAGAATGGAAACTTCCAGCTTGCTGCCTGTGTGGATGTAGACCCCAAAGCCATGAGCGGCTGACCCCTACCAACCCGGGCTGCTTCAGCTCTCACCTCACAGCTTGGATGTTGCCACTCAGTTCCAGGTGACAGAGTCTGTTGTTTTTCCAGGAAGCTGACATCCTGCCCCCCAGAGCGGTTCAGACTTCAGCTCCTAGGTTGAAGACTGAAGGGTGTTGACACAATGGCCCTGAGGCCCAGGCCAATGCTGGCAGCCCAGGGAAGCAGCATCAGAGGGGCAGGAGGCTCAAGCAGCCCCTGGAGTCAAAGCCGTGACTTATCCCAGGAAGGAGGCCAGAGCTTGATGGGCAAAGACCGAGCCAAATACAGTAATGAAAAGACCAGCTAGACTATGCATGAGTGGAAAGGTATGTATACATTTCATCCTTCAAATCAAATACCTGAGACATCCCACCAGATAAAGTCATAAATCTTCATTTGAACAACTTTCATTATAAAGCCATGGGAAGAGAGGGAGTCAGGTAGCTAATTGGAATAACAGTCAGGAGAGCTGAGTTTTGCTGGCTGTTCTCGGCCGCAGAGAACCCCCAGCCTATAATTCCTCATTATAAATGCGAAAGCTGGAAGGGATCACCAGCTTGGCCCATTTCAGGGCCGGGGCTAGCCAGACAAGAGTGGGAATTGGCATCCCTACTCCTCAGATCCTGAACCAAACCAAACAAGCAACTAGCTGTGTGGAAACCCAGCTCTGGTCACATTTCCTAGGTTTATCTCAGAGCAGCTGGGATCGTGCTCCAGCCTGGGAATTTAAATGGAAATCCAAAAGAGGGCACCATAAACCATTCTATAAGAACACAATAGTTTCCATGTCATCGCAAAGTTTTAGAAATTGTCCAAATTCGTGAAAACTTGGTCCCTGAAGAGTTAAATAGAAAAGAGGGGGTGTGAAGGAGTCTATAAACACTTTCTTCTAACTAAAAGCTTGCAGAATGCATTTCCGATGATGGAGATAAAAAGGAATACCATTTCCCAAATAGAGCATCCAGATGCTTTTCTCCCTCCCCCCCCACCTTTTATTCCTTCTCCCTCACTCCCCTCTTCCTCCTTCTCACAAACTAATGTATAATAGAGAGAGGCTTGTCACTTTCTAATTTGTGTTCATGTAAGCATCTTAAAACAACTTGTGGGCTTTTCTAGTGGAAATCTTAGAAAATAAACTATTAGGCTACTACTTCTCCAATGGAAATAAATATGTTTTAATTATGTGCAGTGGCATTGCATTCCATAAGCAATAAAAAAAATAAAAAATAAAAAAAAACCTTTTCCTAAATTCAGTCACTGGTATGCATACCTGTTCAGAGGAACATCCTGATTTTCATGGATAACAGCACAAGATCTCTGGTGTCAGGTCTTTTTTTTTTTTTTTTTTTTTAATGTTTTAATGTCTATTTACTTTTGAGAGAAAGAGAGAAAGAGACAGAGGTGTGAGTGGGGGAGAGGCAGAGAGAGGGAGACAGAATATGAAGCAGGCTCCAGGCTCTGAACTGTCAGCACAGAACCCAATGCAGGGCTTGAACTCAGAGACCATGAGATCATGACCTGAGTTGAAGCTGGACACTTAACCGACTGAGCCACCCAGGTGCCCCATGGTGTCAGTTGTTTTTAAGGATGAATGTGGAGTACTTTTTTCTGATCAGTATTTTTTTCTTATTTTAAGAATAATTGTTGTTATTTCTGATAATAAAAGTAACACATGACTGTAGTAAAAATTACAAAGTGCATGCCATAAAACAGTGAAAGTCCCTATAACCTCAGAGATAAACACTGCTTGGTTTATATTCATTCAGATTTTTTTTTCAGTGCATGCTATTATAGATCTTTATAGTACATATAAATTGAAATGAGAAAATACATCATGCAGTTTTTACTTTGCCTTTTTCTTTTTAAATTTGGCTCTCAGTAGTGGACATCTTTCAACATCAATACATGGAGAATTGCTTCTCTCTTTTCATAACACCATAGAGTCCCCTTGTATGGAATTACCATGATTGTTTAATCTGCTATTGATATGCATTTGGGTTGTTTCCGATGCTCCTGAATAGAAGCCGTAATGAATAAAATTCTTGTATAATAATCTGTGTGCACACCTGCAAGTGTTTCTGCAAGAGAAACTTCTAGAAGGGAAATTTCAGGGTCAGAAACTATACAAATCTTAATTTGAACAGATACTGCCAACCTGTCTTCTGAAAGGACTGAGCCAGTTTATACCCACCACCACCATTAAATAAATCAGCCTGCCTTTTCCTCGGATGCTTCTGCCAATATTTGTACTCCCAATTTTTTAAGGTCTTACCAATCTGATAAAAGACAAAAAAGAGAGGTCTTTTAAAAATTTCCCACGTTTGCATTTATTATAATATAAAATATAAAGACATTATGTATGGAATCACTAATGACTACCCGCTAAAAAATAGACAATAAAGCAGTAGTGAGAACAATTCAGCTTCATACTTTCTTATGTTTTCTCTAAGTTTCAGCATCAAAATTAATAAGTCATCAAGTGAAAGTGCAGGTGACTAAGGGGGACATTACCTATTGGGAGTAGCCAGTTTACTCCATTTTCCCAGGTTTAGGAAGTTCTAAAATCCTTGGTGAGCTCAGAGTCCTGTCTCCTTCTCAGCCCTCGCTAATCCCTATGAGCCTACACCTAAAATGAGAACTACTCACAGAGAGCCAGGCTGGGTGGGAGAAGAGGCTAACGGCACATCACAACAAGAGCTTGAAGGGAACATGTCTTCTTGATTCCTTCCTCTGGATTAAAAGAGAGCTCGAAATTGGATGTCTGTCTCCTTCCATCAGTGAACAAAGGTGGTCTTTAAAATGTGATTGGCCAGAAGGGCGAACGATCTCTCCACTACAGAACCAGAGCTGCTAACGGGATGGCAGCAGCTTTCGTGTTGTGGAACATGGGGTTCCCCTTGCAGGCCATCTCCTTGGTTTGTTTCCTAGTGTTTTTCTCCAGTTGCAAAAGAGACGCATGAGCAGGATAAAAAAAAAATTCAAGCCATGTGAGAAGATCTAATGAAAAGTAAGCTTCTCTTGCAGGCCAGACCTCCAGTCTTGATACACTTAATAATAATTTCTGGTGTATCCTTCTGGCAATTTTCTGTGCACACACACATACCAATTTTTCATGTAAATAAATGGAAGCACGCTGCGCACACTATTGTGTACCTTGCCTTTTGTCAGCTAACATGTTGCATGGAGTGTTCCCAATCTTCACGTATGGATTTACCTCATTCTTCTTAGCAACTGCATTGTGTCCTATGGTGGGCACAGTCTATTTTGCCCGTGGCTCATTCTTAGTTTGCTAGATATTCCAAAATCACTTTTTAAAAAAGTTGTATCATTTCACACTTCCTCCAACAGTATATAGAGGGGCTTTTCCTCCTTCTCTCAAAAGAAGCTCTTTAAAGATCAGCAACCCCACATATACTACACAAAATAAAACCATCCTAAGGAAATGGATTTGTAAATGAAAGACCCAAATTACATAAATCGGAACCCTTCCAAGTGATCAAATCAGGTCCGCTGATAAGAATCTTTATGATGACCTTGTATGTCTCAATTTACACCGAGACCTTTGTGAACCACACCAACTTTGGCAATTTTATCCATAAATCACTGTCTCTGAAGGAGATAATGGTTTCAACACCACCTACGTGCTCATACTGAAAACATTTTCTAGCACATTCTGCCATTCTGAAACTTGAGTTTGCCCCCTCTCCCAGGTTATTACCAGGATAATTTTCCACTGCCCCTAAATCACCTCTGCTCTGAGCTACTGGTGGCACAAGAGAAAACGACCACGTTTACTGTCATTAAAAATAACGCTGCCTTCAGGTTATATAGAACTTCCCCGCCAAAGTGCTCTTAACATTTTCCTGTATGTCATCTCATTTATCTCCACAGCCTCTTATCGAGGCTGGGAAGATGTTGTTGAAATCTGTGCAGATACACGCAAAAGTTATTGTGATATCTTCTGCAGCAGCCATGGAAACAAGATCCTGTGTCAAGGTCCCAGAATAAATCAAAGTGGACCTCAGGAAATTAGGCACCAGGACTTAAAAGAAATCCAGGAAGGGATCTTTCTTCTCTTAGTCTCTTTTGGATCCTCAGAATCTGTGGGTAACCTTTAAAAACACAACATCAGGGCACTAAGATACCAGACCTCTTCCAGTGTGCCTGAGTGCTGTCGGCAGAGGACCCCAGGCTCTGATCTGGCCACTCTAAATCTAGGTACTGAGAGTGCAAACCCCCATATGCTTATAGCCTGTGGGTAAAGGAACAACGAGGTGTTGTGAAGATGGCTAGGGAGAGAGAGCATGGCAGTGGGAAGAACCTGCCGCCAGCTGATCGGGTACATGATTCCAGCATGCTAAAGCAGGCTCTCTTAAACATTTTCAGAGGTAAGTTTACTTTAGGATTCTTTAGAGGTCACAAGGTCCAATTAATGCAGGGCTGCAGTTCTGCAGAGAAGCCCCACAGCTCTGAAAGGGACTATGTATCTCATACAGAGCCTAGAGTACTTGGGGGAGTGATATATACTGAGGGACTTGATTTTGAGTTCCAGAAATTGATGAGAAGGTACCTGCTGCTGATCTAAGATCTCCTGTCCAGACAACTGCAGACATCATTTGCCCTTTGCAAGGCCTCTGCCAGCCTATCCGGATGTCCCAGGGCTGAACCCAACCAGGGCTGATCCCAACTCTCAGTCCACTGTGCCCCTGAGGCCACCATTCCCAAATGCAGCTGACTCCTGGCACAGGACCCCCATTGAGTGGATTCTGAGGTCTTCACACTGCTCAAGGCTTCCCAGCCTGAAACAGCATGACATCTTCAATACCAATCAAGGCAGACCTGGTACATTCTCAGGCCTCCAGGAGAAGACAGGGAGCAGGAAAAGGAAGGAGGAAGAAAGTTAATTTATTCTACCTCCACTCTGTGCCTTGAGCTTTGTGTAGCTTCCTTGGTGGCAGGTACTAGTATAACCATTCTACATAAAAGGGGAACTTGAGGATCAGAGAGGTTAAAAACTTGCCTAGAATCACAGAGTCCTTTAATGTCTATGTAGACATCAGTCGGTTTGGCCTGATGTGCATTGCTTCCTCCTTAAGTAACAGTATCATCTCTTCCAGGCTTAATTGGGAGTCCCCACCAGCCCCATCCCACCCAGGGGTGAATATGTGACTTAGAATTGGCCAATCAGCAACCTCACCAAGTCTTTGTTGTTCCCCTTGGAAAGAGACTCTCTTCCTCCTCCACCCATCCTTAGTACTAAGGATCACGTGAGTCTATAGCTACTGAGGAAGACCCCAGAGTGAGGCCATTGGAGAAACGGCATGGAAAGACAACACAGATTTCCAATAACATCTTTTGAGTGCCCGGATGTTGCTGTGCCTGAAAGCAAAACAACTCCCTGGATTTCTCAGTGACATGAGCCAATACAGCCTTTGCTTATACTGTTTTGATGCATGCCCTAAAAAGCTTGAATTTGAACCCAGCTTTGTCTAGCTCTAAAGCCAATGCTCTTTCCATGAAATAGAACAGCTTTCCCAGATACAGCCCTCACTGTGCTGGCATTTCCTAAGGCCAACATTCACACTCCGGTTGCATACTTCAGGGTGGAGAACAAGTCTCACACAGCCCTGGGCTTGAGGACATTTCTAGTATGGACCCTTTGAAAAAGTCACCCCTCTAATCGGAGACACACACACACATACACACTCTCACATACGTATTCCTCTAGGGATTGATGGCTGAAAAAAGCTTCCCTTGGTATCTGGGCCTCAGTCATCCTCTGGGGTCTTGGGCTGTGTTGCATCCTCCTCAAGCTGTGGTAGTGTGGGTCCCTTAGAGAGCCAGCTCTCCAGTCGTACCCATGTGTGGGGACACCAAGCACTCCTTAAGGGAAGGAGAAGCACCAGCAATTGTCACTGTGTTCCTGGGAAAACATTCCCGGGGGATTGTCTTAGTCTGTTTGGGCTGCCATAAGAAAATGCCATAAACTGGGTGGCTTAAACAACAGAAACTTATTTTCTCACAGTTCTAGAGGCTGGAAGTCCCAGATCAAGGTGTTGGCAAAGTAGGTTTCATCCTGAGGACCCTTTTCTTGGCTTGTAGGTGGCTGCCATCTTGCTTTGTGCTCACGTGATCTTTTCTTGCGTGTGCCAGAGAGAGGGAAAGGGAGACAGGGAGAGAGAGAGAGAGAGAGCAAGAGAGCTCTCTGATAGTGCCTCTTCTAAGAACATTCATCCTACTGGATCAGGTTCCTACCCTATTTCCAAACATAGTCATGTTGGGGTTAGGGCTTCAATATATGAATTTGGAGGGGAGGAACATAAACATTCAGTCCATAAACACAGATACACTGGAAATCTTACGTCAAAGGAGATGTGAAGAAAATATAGAACAGAATATCTAGAAGAACCTGAAGATGGTTGGTGCTTTTTCTCAGAGCCTAGGCTTAGGCACTTTGCAACGATCAGGATAGAGATCTTCTGAATCTCTTCTTCTTTGTTGTTCATTATAGGACAGAACGCTGGGATTCCTCTCATTTTGGCAGCAATGTGTTTCAGGGCTTCGTGGTTTCAAGATAAATCCACATGCTAAGGTTGTGGTATCCCAACTGGGAAAACTAAATTAGTTAACTGAGAATGAAAAATTGGAAAATTAAACCAGCAAGTTCTCTAAACATATTGGGCCAATTTAAAACCCAGGTTAACATTGATTTATTGTTTTAATAAGATTCCTGTGTAAGGAAAAATGACTGGCCTACAACATAAATAAGTTCAGGAATGTGTTTATTGGGCTGCAACATGTAGAAGCAACAGGGTAAATGACTCCTCAAGTTTTCTGTACTTTTTCCCTTCTCTTTAAAATCACTGGGCCTTAATGCATTATTTTTTAACCTAAGATGAATGTCCCCAGAATAATGTAAAAGACAGTTAATATTCTGAGTTCTGTCCTCACCAAAAATGACCCATGACAGGAGAGCTCAGATGGGGGTGTGAGGAAGCACTAGTCCACAGCTCTCCAGCCGGGACAATTCGGCTTGAAGAATCCAAGGGGAAAGACACTTGGACACTCCCCCAACCCCAGGACCAGCTCAAACTGGGGTCAGCCTGCAGCACAGAGTTGTCACTGTAGGGCTGAGGCTTTAGGAGGCAGTGACACCCCTTTCTCCTCAAAAAGTCAAGTCCATCTCAAGTCCAGAGAGCTTGCCCAGCCACTCGTGGTCTCTCTGGCCAGCCATAATGCAGAACTATGGTTAAGAAATTGGGGCTCTCACATTGAACACTCTGGAAGAGGCAGTCATGGGAAGCTATGTGCCCTTCCATCTGACAATAAGGCTGGAGGAAACATGCCCAGAAGTCATAGCCAAGGTGCGGACATTACATTGCTAACCTAAAACCTCAAAAACCACATGATCCCCCCTGACTCTGACAGCACAGAGGCTGGAGATGTAAGGGTCATTTCCATGTTTTGCAAAGAGGTGCAGAGCCAAACATCCAGGTCCTCCATCTCTCAGGAAATAACCTCTTAGGGATAATAGGCTTTATCAAGAAGGCATGGAGCCTAAGGTGAATTTAACTCTGTTCCCAGTGTTTTATTTCTTGAGCTGAGTGGTGGATACAGGAGCATCTTTTACATTTTTCCTTGTCCTTTAAAAAAATGTCTTAAACACTGTATAATACATTTAAGAAATAAAATTACATTACAAAAAGGAGACATTACAGGAGGACAATAAGGATATCTTTTAAAATTCAATATGATTGATGAACTTGAGGTGGGGGTGGGAACTGAAGAGTAATATGTTTATAAGAAGTCCAGATAAGATACTTCCCTTCCAAGACCTACAGCTTTAAATCTTTGCCCAAGGTAAAAGAAATACAATTTACTAGCTATTACATTAAATCCTAAAATATTAGCTATAGGCCATTCTGCTCCTTGTTTGGACCCAAGAAGACAGAAAAGCCACAACTTTTGTCATTTTGCAGGGAGAATGCCTTGAATCCCTACAAAGCTCATTTTCATCCATGTAGTCCCTACACACAGGCCCAGAAAGATGATGGCTGTTTGCCTTTTTCACTATGGAGGATGAAGTATGGACACATCACGTGAGGCTGAGCGCACTCTGGAAAGGAACAGGAAGGCGAGAATCAGAAACAAAGGCATTTTGGTCCACAGACCCTCCCTCCCCACCAGAAAGTTTTCACATTTGCACTTAGCAATCTGGTGTGTATCAGATGTTAGATAAAATTAATTGGGAACAGACATTTATCATTATTGATTTGTATTTGATGGGCATTTGTAACACTACACTATCAACAAACAGCAGAAGATAAAAAGTCTGAGGAATAATGGGGGCTGGCAAGGTTTCATGAAAGGACATAATCTTTATCACGAGGCTCTTGCTCACATTAACAAGTCCATGAAATTGATTTCCATGGAAAACGCTTTAGAAGAAAACCCAAGGAGATCTTTCAGAATTACCAAAACTGTTATATTTTGGGGAATGCCTATGCATATGTACATATGTTTGTGTCTTTAATTGAACTATTTCTTGCCTTGGATAACAAGGAGGTCTAAATTAAAAAGTTAAGGCTGAAAAGTCTTGTTATATGCAGGAAGCTCGTATTTCAAATAAATTAAATTCATTGCTCCATTAAAAGTACTAACTTCAATGCAATTACGTTGATTAATGACATACTAGTTAATAAATGAAAATAAAGTGAATATGATTATATGAGAAGGGTTGATTTGGGAGGTTAAAGGAAAACAATGGGCTTGTTGGATCAATACACAGCTCGAAGGCCCACCAGGAGAACTGTAGCCCCAATCGTTTACTTCTGGTGTGATATGGTAGGAAGGACACGCCCAGCTCAGGAGTCAAATAGATGTGAGTGGAATTTGGACACACCCTTTACTAGATGTGTGACCTTGGGCACCAGGCTCCTCATCTATAAGATGGGAATAATAACTACTCACCCAGGCAGTGGTTGTGAGGGGGAATGAAGCTGTGTACATAAAACTCTGAGCCCAGGTGCTGGCACATAGTAGGCACTGGACTCAGAGTTCATTCCCCTTTGAACCTCGGGAAAAGATCCTTGGATCTAGAAGTTTCATTCTTTCAGGAGAAGAGAGTCTAGGTTTTAACTTGTTGTGGTAACAGTGAGAGAAAATAAAGTAATGGGATGTTATCAATAGTTTCTCCCCATGGCTCTCAAGCCCTTTATGAGCCACTTTAGAGTTCTTGATTATAAACTTCAGCAGCCAGTTGTAGCTTTTCCAGTTGTAAAATATTGAAATGCTTTCCTACTGATTGCTAAGTTACCACTGCACTGAGTCCCTATGTGACCACCCAACCTCCTTGGAACCCATCCTCCTCGCTGATCCAGTAACCAAAGGTTAATGCTTACTCCTCCATGGGGAGGGGAGGGTGGGGAGGGGGCAAGGGGGACGGAATTAGAAGATTTGAGAGTTCTGGCTAGTGGTCCAGGCAGACACGCAGGAATGTATCACCACACCCTACCGGTTCCCGAAAACTTTATCACTCTCTTTTCTAACTAGCTGTTCCTTCACGCACCTCTTTGGTCCCCAGTTTATTTGTGGGGTAGCAGAGAACTTGAAGTCACTCTCTCCTGGGGAGGTCCCTTGGGTGGACTGGAGCTGGCTGTCCTGGCTGGGGTCTCATCTACTTGGATAGTTTCCCCTCTTAGCTCCAGCTGCTGTGGGGTCACTTTTCCCTGTAAAGTCTGCAATATAAATCAAAAGGCTATAACTGGAGTCCCAGCCTACAGGGTAGCCTTGTTTGTTTTGAAGGATTCTGAACCATGAAAGGAGAGGTCTCAACAATGTGGTTTCCTGTGGGTGGGCCTGTCCGGAACAGTCAGTCTCACTCCCGAGGGCATATACATTCTTGGAAAGAGCTGACGGACTGCGCCCAGCCCCGGCCCTTGCTCACACAAAACTGGGCAAGTTGGGTCGCTGTTTCCCTCCAATGGTTCCCCCTTCTGTTAATCACTCCCCTCTAGGGTGTTGAGTTATTGTAAAAGAGGCCCATGAATCCATTTTTGCAACAAACACTGTCTTTATTCATCACTCATATTTACATGCTTTGGGCCAGGTACTGCAGCAGTCTGTCCTCCCTGGTTTTTAAATGTTATTAAATACTGTTGCGGTTAATAAAACACAAACTTTTCCAAAAGCATACCAAACTCACTTATTTTTAAATCAACGGATATTAAAACGGATATTCTACTCTAGTGTAGAAGGCTATAACATTTGACATTAACAAGAGGTCTCATCCCAGAAAAGTTGGGCAGCCCTGTAGCTCATTATGGAGATGAAAAGAAGGTACATGACTTAATGATCAGCATATTAGTGAAGAGACATCAGAATGCCAACCCACTCCGTTTCTGCAAGGGAGGCTGCCCTTCCTGTCAGCGGGGTGTTCTGACTTCTCCATCACTGCAAAGCAAAGAGGAAGGTCAGGGTAATTCCAGAGATTCGCGGCACTCAGGAAAGCATGCCCACATCCAAATAGGACTTTTATAAGCAAGACCCGTGATGGCTGCTGAATATAAGTATGTCACCACCTCTGGGAGCATGGAGATCTGAGGGGGCTACAGGCCAATGCAATTCAATTTGTATCTTCTCTTCCCTCCCTCCTCAGCCCCCTGCTCTCTTGTTCTTTCCTCCTCTGGCTGGGCTTCAGAAAAGTGTTGGCAGGTGGCATCCAGCTTTCTAGATGGAGGAGCTGTACTGCAGCTGTGTTGGCAGGGAGAGGCCTGGAGGAGCCAGAGTAAATGAGTTAAGTCCTGATTCTCCATGGTGAGCTATGGGACATTCTTGACACACGGGGGCAGCTGCTGGCTGCTTCGGATCAGCTCCTACCGGCAGAGTGCTGCAAATAGAACCCCAGCAACCCTGAGCAACACGGAGAGCATCACCATGCCAGAGCAATGTGGGGAGGGGTCAGCCTGGTCTTAAACAAACCCCCAACATAAATGCTTTTTCTTTTTTTTAATCTCATTATTTGCTGGTGATGTCGTAATATGCCCTCAACCAAGCCGCACTATCTCAAGCAAACATCTCATACTCTTTCTCATCCAATCCCCAATTGGTAGTATTTTAAGGAGTGACCAAGTTCCAAAGGCAATATGCCAGATTCCCACAGGATTAAATAAAAGGCGGAATTGGCGAAGCAAAGGTGACAAATGTAGGTAGTCATCTATGTCTCAGATCCAGAAAACATTACTCTTTTTTAAGAAATCAGATGCGTTGTGACCAAACAATGGAGTGGTACGGGGTCCTCTAGACTAACCTTAGCCAAACTTTACAACTTCCTCAGGAGTTAATTTCTGACTTATAAAAGATGAACATATTTGACAAAAATACATAAAATTGTTTATGCTTCGATGTCATTGAGTAGTGCCCCCTCCACCAAAGTGTCCACGTCCCACTCCCTGGACCCCGTGCACGTGTTATCTTACACAGCAAAGGGACTTTGCAGGTGTGATCAGAAACCTTCAGATGGGGAGATGGGTCTGGATTATCTGGATAGGCCCGATGTAATCACAAGAGTGCTTGTAAGTGAGAGAGGGAGCTAAGACAGCCAGTGTCAGTGATGAGATGTGAGAAAGACTGGACCAGCCCAGCTGACTCTGAAGATGGAAGGGGTTCATGAGCCAAGGAATGCAGGCAACATCTACAAATTAGAAAAAGCAAGGAAACAGATTCCCTCCCAGAGACTCCAGAGCAGAAAACAGCACCATGGACATCTTGACTAAAAAATTCTATATTTCTTTTAGGATTAAAGACAGTCTATTCCATTTAGAATAGATCCTTGGGCAATATTTAGTTATGATAGGTTTCAAAAGATGCTCTTTTCTTTTTTTAGTTTATTTTTTATTTTTGAGACAGAGCACGAGTGGGGGAGGGGCAGAGAGAGAGAGGGAGACACAGAATCTGAAACAGGCTCCAGGCTCTGAGCTGCCAGCACAGAACCCGATGCGGGGCTCGAACCCACAAACCGCGAGATGATGACCTGAGCCAAAGTCGGTTGCTTAACCGACTGAGCCACCCAGGCATCCCCAATGCTCTTTTCTTAAACCATCTTCTCAACACGGATATGAGTATCAAACCTTAACTACATGAGATAATTGGGTAAATGTGACACAAGGTGTTATTTGCAGAAACTGAGTCACACACAAAGTAGATAGCAGACAGAAATGGATTTCTTGGTCTCATATGTTCACTGCCATGGGAACTTAACTCCTGTGCCTTACTGATTTGGGAAATAAGCAAATGTCTAGATGAAACTCCCTTATTTTCCCCACCCCTAGATTCTGAAATATATCAGAGGTTCAACCTTCAGAAATAGTCACTATATCAGTAAACTCAATATCCCCAAGAACTTGAAAATCTAGAATTGTACTGGCAGAAAATGAAAGCATGAGATTTCTCTGAAGTTACAGCTTTCACAAGAGGAAAAGGAATAAAGACTTGAATTGTTCACGTTGAGCTACTATTTTCCAAGGTGCATTTCAGGGCCATTTTTGGGCCAGGTGTGCGTTTTATGTGAAGTGATCTTTAATTTCAAAAGGTTTGGGGGTGAGAAAAAAATGCATATCATTGGCCTCATGTCAAAACATAACTCAATCTGGTATATAACTGACAAATACAAGCCACGGTAAGATTGCATGGGAGTATGTTTTCCAAGTGTATACCTACTGAAATTTCTTTGCAAGCCAATTGTGGACCAGCTACAAGTGATCCCAGACTCCCAGGGGTGCACTATGAGAGAAACAACTGGAATTGTTTCTAGAATCCATAGGGGTCAGGACCAGAGGGATGATCCAGTTATAGCACTGGTTTCTCAGGAAGAAGACCAGAACCCCAAAGGCAATGCATTGGGAATATCAGAAACTCAGGTCCCCCTGGGATGGTATAACTATTCAAGTAGTCTAACTGATGCAACTGTATCTCTGGACGGAGAGAATATCTCTTAGCACAGAGATAATAGCAATGCCTCGTAAGAAGGTATGGGGTCCATGTGGATCGAAGCACAACAGCTTTGAGCTGGGGTGGAACAAGTGGGCATGTGTAAAAACGGTATGCAGCTCTGCAGAGAGAAGGAGGTAAGTGGATGGTCATGGACTTGAACTAGAGGGTAAAGGTTCATGGCAGCTCCAGGCTAAGAAGGAAAGAGAGGTTCATGAACCAGGACAAAAGCTCCTTGCTACATGGAACGCACAAAGAAAGTTACTTAAGAAAACCATGGCTCCTTAAGCAGCAACCGCCAAGCTTAAGAACCTAATTCTAAATCTCATGCATGTTCTGATTGTTCTGATTGGCTTAGGGACTGGCTCTGGTTGGACCTTCCTGTTGGAAACCATCAGTCGCTGCCCCTAGGCAGAGCCGGTGGCAGGGTAAGAGACATTTCCAACGATGCTGGCTTCATCCAAGTGGATTGTTCTATTTTTTTCAGTAAGAAGCTGTAAGAATCTGAATTTCACATCCCTGTGTGTGTGTGTGTGTGTGCGCGCGCGCACGTGTGTGTCTCACACAAGACTTGACCAGTGAATTATTAGGTGACAGACCAAATAATAGCTCCTTTCTTTTTTTCAGGTTTCCTATCGGCTTAGCTTACACTTGCCTGCCTGTCAGACTAAAAGTCATACGGGACTCTGTAAATAAAAATGCCAGTTATGAAAATACATGTGGTGATGGTCTCAGGTGGGGTCTGGAGAAAACAGAACCTAAGACGGAGATTGCATGCAGGTGATTTGTCAGGGGGTGCGACCCATGGAGGGTGGAGGAGGTAGGATTAGCAGTGGAAGAAGTCTATCTTTCTTACACTCACAAAGATGGTCTCAGTTCCTCCCCCAGGGAGCCCTGAGGCTGGGCTGGCTCTCCAGAGATGCCCTGAATTAGGGTGAAGGAGGCCAGACCTCAATACTCCCACATGGCCAGTCATTGAATGTGGGCCGCCTCCGAGAGGGAGCATGACCTTGGTCTAGGTGGCCCTCTTCACAGCAAGTCCTGGTGAGGGACTTGGCTGAAACCAGTCAGCCTCCAACACAGGGAGAGTGAGTGAGAGCAGCGGGCCTGGAGGTGGTGATCTGGACGGGGCAACACTGCACCTTCTGTAGTCCAGGCTTCCCATTGCTCCCCCCGCTCACTTCCGACACTATGTTCTGGGGGCAATTCATCCAAGATACTGAAGGGCCTCTTTTCCTGGGAAAAGCTTTTAGGACAAAACTTAGCAGCATGAACTACAACTCCTGCCTCTGCAGGGGTATAACTCGAACTCATCATTCCCCTCTTTCACCCACCATTCTAGAACCTCTCTACTCTAGCATCTCTCTAGCATTACCTGGTGGGTGGCCCATGCCCTCATCCCCTAGAGGCTTGAGCTCCTGGTCACCGTGCACTTCTTGAATGACACATGCTGTACCTGTCCACTTGCCATCAAAATTGGGCAAGGATGTGTCAGGAAGCAAGAGATCACCTGGGTGCCACAACATGTCTCTCTCTCCTGTCCCCAGCATGTGATAGCAGCCTTATGTCCTTTTGATGGTGAGAATCAATTACCCAGCTAGGATGGTGACTCCTCTCCTTGTCTGCAGGCTTCTTGGCCTAAGAAGCTTGCAGTAACCAGGTGGAAGTCATTGCCCAAGGTTTAGTGAGCTGCTTGCTATGTCCTGTGGTGGAAGTATTTTCCCCTGAGAACCTCTAAACCACAGAACCTCAGAGCTATGGGACCAAAACCCACAAATTTTCTAAGTCGGTAGTGAAAGAAAGAGGAGCCACTCCCACTTCTCTCTCTGGGTTCCTGGGGCTATGTATTCTACTGGCTTATATGTAGGTGGTTTACTGGGGAGTATGCTCAGTATCAATGCCTATGTAGTAGTGAAGGAAGCAGGACTGGGCAATGGAAGAAAAACAGTAATACGGTCACCAGAAAACCCTCTGGTAATCCCATGGTGAGCCTGGGGGCTGGATGGCACTGCAGAATTATTCTGAATTGGGCAGGCCAGACCTTGACAATTTGGCATGGCCATCAAATGATTGTTTATTCAAGGTGTATCCTACATCCTGGAGGCTGGTACCCCGTCCTCATAGGAGCACCTCTCTTCCAGCTGGCCCCCTCCTCCTCAGACTTCCTTGTCCTCCATCTACTCATTCCCCTTCTAGGCCCCTGACCAATCAGCCAACCATTCACCACTATCTATGACTCCATATAAACTCTAACCTCAGAGCACTTCTCTTTCTGCCTACGTGCGCAGGCAGGTGAATCATACAAAGGATTTCTAACTTGTGTCTTTATACTGAGCTGATCCATCCAGGAACCCAACCTGAACTTTACTCTGTTGTTAGCTGGTCATAAGGGAATCCCCCATGTGGCTGAGAGAGAGGCACCTGTGTATCTGTGGATGACATGGGGATCTGGGCTGCCCGCCTCTCAACCCACTCACTGGCTCTGTTTGCACGCATTCTCAGATGCCGTATTTCCATCTTATTTGCCAGAAGTTCGAAGAGTCTACATGGTCCTGGAAACAGACCAGACATGCATTCTCTTGTCTGTCCAAAGTGCCTGTGAACTCCTTCTGATTTTCCTTTCTGTTCAGAATTAAAAAGCATAGTATCGGGGCACCTGGGTGGCTCAGTCAGTTAAGCGTCAGACTTTGGCTCAAGTCATGAACTCCCAGTTTGTGAGTTCGAACCCCATGTAGGGCTCTGAGCTGTCAGCACAGAGTAGCCTGCTTCAGATTCTGTGTCTCCCTCTCTCTCTGTTCCTACCCAACTCGCACTCTGTCTCTCTCAGAAATAAACAAAGATTTAAAAAATTTTTTTAATGTTTTATTTATTTCTGAGAGAGAGACAGACAGCATGAGCAGGGGAGGGTCAGAGAGAGAGGGAGTCACAGACTAAAACAGTCTCCAGGCTCTGGGCTAGCAGTCAGCACAGAGCCTGACGCGGGCCTCGAACCCACGAATTGTGAGATCATGACCTGAGCCGAAGTCGGACGCTTAACCAACTGAGCCACCTAGGCACCCCAAACAAAAAAAAAAATTTTTTTTAAAAAGCAGCACATTGGGGCGCCTGGGTGGCTTAGTCGGTTAAGCGTCCGACTTTCGCTTAGGTCATGATCTCGCGGTTCGTGGGTTCGAGCCCCGCGTCGGGCTCTGTGCTGACTGCCAGCTCAGAGCCTGGAGCCTGTTTCAGAGTCTGTGTCTCCCTCTCTCTCTGACCCTCCCCTGCTCACGCTGTCTCTCTCTCTCCTAGAAATAAATAAAACATTAAAAAAAATTAAAAAAAAAATAAAAAGCAGCACATTATCCATATTAGCAGCCACACATCATGTGCCAAGGCCAGGTTAGTCTGCTGTAGCAAAGATACCACACGTGGAACAACATCTGCAATAGGAGCTACTATTTGAATTTGCAGCAACCCCACTGTCTCATTGTTCAAGATCTGTCTGGCTTTGGTAGAGGACAGATACCAATTATTTCTGTGCCAATTGTACATTCCAGGTCTGGGGAAGAGACCACCTACCAGATGTGTGGTAGGTGCCCACACTGAGAGTTGGACCTGACCAGGTTGTCATTTGTTACCTAGCCTATATATGCCACACTCCACAGGGGGCTGCGATGACCCCACAGTTCCCCAGGTATCCGCATCAGCTCAGACCCTCCATGCAACAGTGTCTGAAATGTTTGGCATTTCCTTTTGCCCCATATAGGACTACCCAAAATTCTAGAGAGCAGCATATGCCAAGGACTTTATGGCCTTACACAGGATATCCATTCCAGCTTGTCCACTTCTCTGAGTCTCCTGGTCCTGACTTCTGTCATCTTCCATGGTGGTTCTGGTTCATCCACTTCATATGGTATAAGCCACTAATTTCTCCACTCTCCAAGAGGCATCCTTGCAGCATGCCAGATTGTTTCCCTGGGCCTTTAACAAGGTGTTACATTCCCTATCACTGGAGAGCATTCCCACATCCATAAATTCTCCCTTGTCTATCTGCCCCCACTCACCCGGCACTCTCGGAATCTAGTCCAATCATTGGTCCACGTAGCTAGGTCATATCGCTCCTTCAGAGTATAGACCTTTCCTATTTTATTTTATTTGGAGGGGGGTGTAAGTGGGCAAGGACCAGAGAGAGAGGGGGGGAGAGAGAGAGAGAGAGAGAGAGAGAATCCCACTGAGGCTCCACACTGTCAGCACAGAGCCCAAAGTGGGGCTCATGATCACCTAATGTGGGGCTCAAACTCACAAACCCATGAGATTATGACCTGAGCTGACATCTGGTGCTTAACTGGCTGAGCCCCCCGGGTGCCCCAAGCCTTTTCTCTTTTAGCTGACCAGCCTCTCCCCAGACAAATTCTGTTGTGACTCAACCCCTCCCCCTTTGTCTATGGGTCAAGAAAAGAGCTGCGAGTGGCATCTGAGGAGGAGGAATGTTTTGTCTTGCAAAGCAGATATCTTGGCACTATCATTAGCACTAGCCTTTAACAGGGATGAATGGGCCGCATCTGTGGGCCCACAGGGATCCCAAGAATCTAAGAATCCACGTTTTTCTAGCATATCAACCCAAACATACCTACCCCATGTCTCAAGGTGTCACTGCTGGCGTTGGCACCCAGACTTCTCTGGAGCTCTGCTACTTTAAGAATTAAACCCTGGGCCTGTTCTTAGTTTTTCTGCCCTCCAACTACAGATGGGTCTCTTCATACTCTATTAAGGAAGCCCTCTGGCATTCACACTTAGCCTTATCACTCAGGTTGCAGGCCTGGTGCCCAGGGAAGCAAAGTCTGAGAGAAAGGTTTGCCCACAGAAAGCTTATGAGGAAGTGGAAGTGCTCTCAAGTTCAACCCATGTGTGGGGAGCAAAGGAAGCTGAACTGGGGCAGAGGGAGAAGATGAAACTTATGGGGTCACACAAGAGGCCTCAGCTGATCTCACGGGACCTCTGCTCTGGGATGGCCCTGAAGGGTGTTCTCAAATAGGAATGGGGGCCAGCCTTTATGCCCTGCATCAAACAGTCACCGGGTAAGGGCCGGCCTTGGGAAGGAAGAATGACCTTGAGCAAGGTGGCTGGCTCTCTTTGGCCCAAAGCCAGTCCCAGAAAAAGACTGAGCTGAGAGCTGTCAGCCTCTGGCACAAAGTGTGAAGTGAGGAATGAGTTCTTGAGTCCTCCAGGGAGATCTGGACAGAGAATCTTGATGTCTACTACCCCAACCTACCTACTAACATATATGGGATTTTAGAAACCTTCATTGCACAACAAGAAATTCCTTTCAGATCCTTGGTTGAAATGTAAAGTGAAATAAGCCTTGGTAAACCTTAAAATCTTAGGTTTTCTGGGGTCCCAAGTTTCAAAACATATCATTTTTTTTTTCTTTGTAACATAGACAACAAAAAGGATCCATTTGGCATTTTGGATTGACAACCCTATTGATCTTCCTGCAGATGGTCCCCTTGTCTACCTTCCCATCTTTGCTGCTTGGAGCTAAAAGCCACACCAACTCTCTACGCAACTCAAAATGTGAACAGCCTCATGGCATGCAGAGATGGGTTCTCTGGGCCATGATGGGTCATGACTAGTGGTCCTAAACTGCCCAGGGCCATCCACAGTGTGCACTGGATCTACAGACAGCACACTCCCCATGATGCAAAGAAGCAGTCTAACAAGCGTGGCCCATTCCTTAGCAAGGAAACGCAGTTGAATTCTGTGCACTGAAGACAAATTGGCCATAAACTCTGCAAGCCACGGAGGTTATTTCAGTTACTAAATGATTAAAGTCTCTAATCTCTGGAGCGGTGATAAAGAACCGAAGAAGGGGGCTGGGCTTTTGATGCTGGGGGAAGGTACAGAACGTCTCTCTCGAGACCCTGCCAGAGGAAGCCCACCCCATCAAAGAACCACAGATAAGTAAGACATCATTAATAAATCAATGACAGGAAAATGAAAACGGAAGCAGATGAATCAGTGAGCGGATCAGGTCGTGGATGAAAAACAGTGCATCTGTTGCTACCGTTGGTACATTAACAAATAAGTCTGCTGGATCAGACGGTCTTTCCTACTTAGACTTGGAATAATGAAGCTTCAAGAGCGATTAAAGCATAAATCAATTTTTAAATATATCTTGTACCTCCCCCAAACAACAGGAGGCATATTTTTCCTTGCTTTGAATTCTTTTTGGCAGGCAACGGGAGGTGCAGGGATAAAAAATGCTGCCTCATTTTGGCTCTGCTGTGAGGTACAGGCACACAGCTAATTTAGTATTTAGCCTTATGCTTTGATTCTTACCAGCTGAAGGCACTGAGCTGTGCTTAATCGATATGTTAAATCCGAGCCAATGCATTTCAGCTTGAGCAATAGCCACCAGTTCTCTTGTCTAGGACAGCTCGGTTCTAGCTCCTTTTCCTCGTCATGCAAGTATTGATTTACATTTTATTTTGTTTTTATTGAAGACTTCAGCAAAATTAACAATGGAGGTGGGGAAGCATTTTTCTATTTTGAAGCATAATTTCTCCTTTATATATGATATATATTTAAAAAAGTTTGCTTCTCCCTAATGGCCAAGAGGTCAGGTTTAGGACATTAAGGATGGACACCCGCGATTGATTTGGCAAACTGACTTCCTTGTCCAAATAGGGAGAGGTGCACTCTAGACATAATACTTTTTATTGAAGTATAGCTGACACACAATATTATATTAGTTGTAGGTGTATAATAGAGTGATCAGACAATTATATGCATTACTAAATGCCCACTCCAGTAAGTATAGTTGTCATCTGTCACCACACAAAGCTGTTACAACATTATTGACTATGTATGTCCTATACTTTTCATCCCTGTGACTTATTTATTTTATAATGGAGATTGGTACTGCTTCACCCTCTTCTCCTATTTTGTCTTCTCACCTGTTTTGCCCAGCTCCCCACCCGTTCCTCCTGACAACTACCAGTTTGTTCTCTAGATTTATGAGTCTATCTCCCTTTTTTGTTTGTTCATTTGTTTTTTAGATCCACATATAAACAAAATCATATGATATATCTCTTTGTCTGACTTATTTCACTTAACATACATAATAGCTTGTAAGTCCATCCATGTTGTTGTAAATGGCAAGATTTCATTCTTTATGGCTGAGTAATACTGCCTTGTGTCACAGGGAGAAACTTAGCATGTCTGAGAAACTTAGAAGCTTCTGTTTGGTCCTGCATGTAAGCATGTTACAGCTAAGATGTGCAAAAACTGCTTTTTACCTGAAACCTACCTCACCTGAGGAGATAAGGATGTATAGAAATGGCCAAGCAAGGTTCACAGGAACCACATGACCAGATTCCTGTATACAAAGGTCAGCTGACCAAGGACAAAGAAGTTGCACGACCTACTTCAAGCGTCTTGAGATGTTCCTCACACTTTGACTTGAACTCCCTCCCCTTCCACCTCTTCCTAACATAAAAGAAGCTCAAATCTCATGGTCGGGGAGATAGTTCTTTGGGACAACAGTCCACCATCTCCTCGGTTTGCTGGCTTTCTGTATATAGTCACTTTCCTGACCCCAACATCTTGCCTCTCAACTTATGGGCCTGTGGTGGGCGAGCAGAATAAGATTGGCCCCGGTTACCACTTGGCAGCCCAGCCCTGAGTAGGTCATAACCAGCCACCCCGCCCAGGGATTCTCCAGGTGAGTCGCCAGCAGCTGCCAGGACCACGCTTCTCTGACTTCCTGGAGCGGCACCTGCTGCCTCTGCGTGGCTGGCGGGACACGGAATCCACAAACTCCTGCCAGTTGCTGGACTAGGAAGTAAGGTAAGTCACTCCGGGCATGTACAACCGGGAACTCTCCCGCCGTTTGGGCTTTTCCTTGGGGAGAAGCCATTTTGTTCGCATTTGTCTCGGGATTGCCATTGGAGAGGGCAATGGTTGTCAGGCTCATACCCAGTTTGTTTGTGACCCAGTTCATTTGACCTTGGTTTGTTTGTTGCTGCAGCTTTGGGTACCTCTGGACCAGCCACGTTAGATTTGTTTTGTAACAGGCCTTTATTGTTCTCTCCCCAAATATGAGCAACTCTTAGCTTTCTTCCTCCCATTCAGTTGCCTCCAAATAGGGGATGTTCCAGGAAGCTGTTTGGTTTAGTCGGTGAAGCTGCCGACTTTTGAGGAGGAACGAATGCTAACGGAGGTAGCTTGAGCTTCATTTAGTCATAGTTTTGTTTCTTCTGTGTCCTTTCTGGACCTTTGCCTAGGAAGATGGCATATTCTGTCTCCAAAGAAAGTCCACTAGGACAGATTTTGAATAAATGGTGCAGAGGACTGCAAAGCAACCAGAGAAAAAGCTTGTTTTGCAGGAGGGACAGACAGGAGTCCGAGATAAAGGAATGTTACTCCTAACTTTGAATCCGCCTCTGCCTCCCCTCCCCCTGTTCCTGCCCCAGCACCTGCGTGGCTAGCTTAGCCAGCTCCTGTACCATGGGGTCCCTCTAGCACCATGGACCCCTGCTCCCCCTACCCTTGCTTTGGGGAACAAAAAGCACCCCAAGCTGTAGGGCCACCTCCTTATGAGCTTTAGACTGAAACACCGCCCAAACAAAACGAAGGGGTGTGGGGGTTACTCTGGAGTTAAACCACCCAGATTTCCCCACAGGAACCCCAGGTAACATTGACAGCAGGGAACACATTGATTGTTTAGTAGACGCAGGTGCAACATATTTGATATTAAAGCTCATTGAAGTTGTTAGTTTCACTAAAATAAGCATGTCTTTACACTTACCAGCATGAAATATAAAACTTTTATTCTACCAATTTTACTAAAGGCCAAATAAGCTCATGTTATCTCTGTTGCAACTTGTCAGCACAAAGATGACTTAAAATGATGTTTAATTTGGTCTGACTCATGAAGTTTTCATGGGTGTTCGCTAAGAGCAAGTAGGTTAAAAAGGTTTGTAGGTAAACTTTTAAATAGCTTTCAAAATCTTTGGTAACTTGGAACTTTGAAGTTTTGCCAATTTAAACAATACATTGGGTTGAATTCATTAGATATCTAAGTCTTTTCCAAATCAGATAAAATACTAAAATATTAATTACTAAGCATAGGTTTGCCAGCTTTTGTCTTATTACAGAGAAACTAAAGATACTTGAGTTTGTTAGTAAACATTTTATGCTTTACTGAAAGTTGTAATATGAAGAAACACATGTCTAGAAATCATAAAATGTATTCATGAATTTGTCAATCTAAAGAATTCTGGTGCAACATAGTTCACAATTGGTTACTACTTAGTTTTCGTTGGAAACTAAGGTTTCTAGAAGTTAAAATTCTGATAAATGTAATTAAGACTGCTAGAAATGATAAGGACAACAGCTCTGTATGTAGGGAAAGTAGGAGATGTGTAGGGAAGGTATAAGAAATGAAAATGCATTTTTTGTTGAGGGAAAAGAAAGTAATTGTATCCTGAAATGGAATGGGTTGTTTAGAGGGGAAAAACTTAGGACAAAATCTGAATGAAAAAGAAGGTTGTAGAAGGTTTGTGAAGTGGAATCTTTGGAAAAAAATTTTGTGCGTGGTCAGGACTACGATTGGAATGAATGAGTTTTAAAAGAGCACTGGTATAAGATTGGAATTTGGTTTTTCTCTCCGTGTAAAAGACAAAGGTTTCTTGGATTGTTGGTCTGCTCTTGATAAGAAATTGTAAACAAAGATTTTTTTTTTTATCTTCCCAGAAAAATACAGTTTCAGTGTTTTGCCTTTATCAGGTCTTTGATTACTTAAGAAAGTTAAAAATTCTCAAGGGAGCTAAGTTTTGCTAACAACTGTAAAAACTTCTGTTGAATTACTTATTGCCAACTTGGTTAAATAGATAATTAAATATTAAGTTCTATAATAATCAGTAATCCTATTTGGGCACATGCTTTAGAACCTTTTGAGGTTTTTAACAAACTTTCCCAAAATTCAAATTCTAAATGAAATCTTTTTGACAAATTAGGCTTGTTTATTTTGTTTGTTACGTTACCTGGGAAGCATTGTCAGGCAAATGATGATAAGCCTTCTTAGCTTATATCATGTGGGTAAATACTAGAAGTGTTCCAGAAATTATATAAAATTCCTAAACTTTTGATATGTCCTGATACAACGTCATCACATATAATTCTAATTATTAAAATGTTGTGTGTCACAAACATAACCAAATATCATTGTCAATTGCATTATAATGAATTTTCATCAGATTGCTAACCATGACCATTTCTTAGTTTTGTCATTTATGGTTCTTGCTTCATTCTGATGCTCTTGCAAATGTGTTTCAGTTCCAAGGAGACTCATGAAAAGGACTTTTGACAACTACAGGTTTCTGATATCTTTTTAAAAAATATTTATTTGTTTATTTTGAGAGAGAGAGAGAGAGAGCGCGCACGCACATGTGTGTGAGCGTGGAATGGGCAGAAAGAGAGGGAGAGACAGAATCCCAAGCAGGCTCTATACTGTCAGCCCAGAGCCCCATGTGAAACTCGATCCCATGAACCATGGATCATGATCTGAGCCAAAATCAAGAGTCAGACTTAACTGACTGAGTCATCCAGGTGCCTGGGTTTCTGATATCTTTAAGATCACAAAACTAAACTAAGAAATTCCAGAACTAATGAGAAAACTACATTCAAAGAAGAATTAGTAACATGGGGCAAAATGAATTGAGAACTATGATTATAATTTATATGATTCTTGTTTGAAACCTGGCTGGTTCTCTAATATTTACTCTTCCAGATTTAAGAAAATGTTTTCTCTTAAGATACCTATGACTTACAAAAATTTGATGAAATATTTCTCTGTAAACACATGGAAACATTGATCTTTTCACCATGCTTGAACCCTTCAGGATTCAGAAACTCTCAATGAGTATTATTTCTTTCATGGTACTCATAGTTATTTGCACAAATTCAATGAGAATCTGTTCTTCTTGTAACAGGACACCATTGAAAACGTGAGTTATATTACCAAGGCTTTGACTGGAATGTCATATTTGAGAGAGACATGTATAGCCCCAGGCATGACAGATTTAAGGAAAGAAGGTTGACTTTATGGAGCCGATAGAACCCCTTGGAAATGTTGGCCCCATACCTTGCTTCCAGATTCCCAGTAGCTTTGCCAGGTGAGTAAAGAATGTCACTTCCTGGCAGGTGCAGAAACCTCAGGATATTTGGGGGCCTTGAGAAGAGAGGAAGTCACCCAAATCTACAGGCACATCTGATGGCAAGTGTTTGCCTTGGCTTCTGGCCTTGAGAGGCTCCTGAAAGTTCATTCTCAAGTCTCTTATAAAACATTCCAGCAAAGCAGATTTAAAAGCATCTCTATGGCCAATTGCTATCCTTGCTGCGCTTAGGTTAATAATTAGGCCAGGTTTGTTAAAAGTAGAGGGTTTTTTGCAACCTAGTCTTAATTTGGCTATCTTTGATAAAAATGAGGCTAATTTTTGAGAGAGAAATTATCTTTCAAAAGCAAAATTTTGTGGAAGCTAGATTCTAATTCTGGTTGTCTATGAGGGTTTGTTATTTGCTTATAAACCTGGACTGGATCCTGAACTTTTCTGGTTTCCTTGAACATCTGTCTATGACTCTCCAAACTGAGGTTTCCAATTTCCTCCCATTCTTTTGACTTGAACTCATCGGGAGCTAAAACTGCAATTTTTCCTGAAGCCTTGCAAAGTGAAGCAAGACAACTTGAGGTAAACTTCAGAGAAATTGCTGCAATGGCTCATGTATAGACAGCCTTCATGCCTGTTGCTATGAGGGCCCCTTGAAGGGATCACCAGGGACATTTGAACCACAAACCAGAAAAATCCATCAGATTGGCACTGCCTCCCTCCACTCCATCTGAGAATACTTGGAGGCCAACATCTCAAAATCTTCTCAGCAGCAGCCCTCAGGACTCAAACAACAGGTTTATAATTTGTTCCAATAATTAACCTGTGTTTTTCTGATTTTGTTTCCATAGAAATGCCTGTGGTTTCTTCTAAAACTCCAATGCCAAAAAGAGGCACTAAGAAATATTTCATAAGTCAAATCAAATGGTTCCATTCTCCAGCTGCCTCCTCACTGACCCTTCCCATCAACATAGTAATCTTTGACATAGAGATGTTGGACAATAAAACAGGGCAAATGTAGGGTGGCTCAGACTGGGGGAGGGGGAAGGGCCAGAAAGAACCCACAACACCAAACTCTGGAGTGGGCAAATAAGAAAAGAATCTGATTTCAGTTATCACATTATATTAATTGAAATATCCATTTTTAAACAAAGAATTACAAGGTATGCAAAGAAGCAGAAAAATATGGACCATTCATAGGAAAATAATAGTCAATTGTAACTGCTCTTGTCCCTAGTAGGATGTTGGACTTACTATAGAGAAACTTTAAATTAGCTACTACAAGTATGTTCAAAGAACAAGAAAAGTCATTTCTAAAGAATTAAAGGCAAGTATGAAAATAATATCTCAGTGAGTAGAGAATCACTAAAGAGAAATTATAAAATAGAATTGCACAGAAATTCTGGAGTTGCAGAGTATAATAAATGAAAAATTTATTCAAAGGGCTCAAAAGAAGATTTAAGCTGGTGAAAGAAAGGATCTATGAATCTGAAGATAGGTCAGTTGAGACTACCCAGTTCGAGGAACAAAAGAAAAAAGTTTTTTAAAATTACCAAAGGCTGGGGTGCCTGGATGGCTCAGTCGGTTAAGTGTCTGACTCTTAATTTCAGCTCAGGTCATGATTTCATGGTTGGTGAGATCAAGCCCTGAGTTGGTCTCTCTGCTGACAGCACAGACCCTGCTTGAGACTCTCTCTTCCTCTCTCTCTGTTCCTCCCCCACTCACTTTCTCCCCCCCCTAAAAAAATAAGCATTTAAAAAAAACAATTATGTTCCCCTTAAAGAAAATGACCACAGGCTAGGCCATCTGTGAAACAGCATCAAACCTACCAACACATGCATGATGAGAATCCCAGAAGGAGAAAGGAGGTGAGAGAGAGAAAAGGATTGAAAGAATATTTGAAAAAGTAATGGCTTAAAACTTAAATCTGACAATAGCATTAATCTGTACATCCAAGAAGTTCAGTGAACTTCAAGAATAAACATAAAGAGATTCACAAACAGATACATCAAACTGTCAAAAGTTAAAGAGAGGATCTGAAAACAGCAAGAGAAAAATGGCTCATTAGATATGAGATTCTCAATAATATTAACAGCTAAGTATCAGAAACTGTGGAGGCCAAAGAGCCGTAAGAAGACAGCCACACTCACTAGGATGGCTGTAATGAAAAGATCACAAGTGTTGGTGAAGGATGTAGAGAAACTGGGAATGTAAAATGTTTGCAGATATTTTGGAGAACAGTTTGGCAGTTCCTGGAAAGATTAAACCTAGAATTATTTTATGGCCCCATAGTTCTACTCCTGTGTGTGTGTGTGTGTGTGTGTGTGTGTGTGTACATGTGTATGTTTATGTGTGTGTATACACACATACACTCCAAAGAGAAATTAAAACATAAGTTCATGTAAAAATTTATCAATACATTTTCATAACAGCATTATTCATAATAGCCCCAAATTGGAAACGATTCTGGTGTCCATCAACTGATGAATGGATAAATTTAAAATATGGTATATCCATACAATGAAATAATATTTAGAAATTAAAAAGAATGGGGGCTCCTGGGTGGCTTAGTCGGTTAAGCGTCCGACTTTCGCTTAGGTCATGATCTCGCGGTTCGTGGGTTCGAGCCCCGCGTCGGGCTCTGTGCTGACTGCCAGCTCAGAGCCTGGAGCCTGTTTCAGAGTCTGTGACTCCCTCTCTCTCTGACCCTCCCCTGCTCATGCTGTCTCTCTCTCTCTCTCTCTCTCCTAGAAATAAATAAAACATTTAAAAAATTTAAAAAAAGAGAAATTAAAAAGAATGAAGTACTGACTTATGTTGTAACACAGATGAGCCTTGAAAACACTAAGCTGTGTGAAAGCAGCCAGTCACAAAGACCACATATTCTATAATTCCATTTATGTGGAATTACCAAAACAGGCAAATCTGTAGAAACAGAATGTAAACTAGTGGTTGCCAAGGCTGGGGGTAGGGGTAGGTTTGGAGGAAACTGGGGCACTATTGCTACTGGGTATAGGGTTTCTTTTTCAGGTAATGAAATGTTCTAAAAGTGATTATTTTACTGGTTGTAAAACTTTGTGAACTTACGAAATGCCTTTGAAGTGTATACTATAAATGGGTGACTTAATTAGGTTATGTTAATTATATTTGAATAAAGCTGTTATTTAAAAAAAGAAACTTCATCATAGGATGAAGGAAAAAAAAACTGAGGATGGGGAAGGTATTCTCCAAGTGGACTGCCATATTCCTAGTTCTGTTACTAAAAGGAAGAAGGCAGTACAGATATCTGTGAACAGCGATCAGATACTGCCACATATTTCATACCCACAACACTGTGCTCTCTAATAGCCTTCATGTGTGCAAAAGAGCAGAAGTCTTGCAGGACATCCTTCTTCAGGACTGAGGGACTTATGCTACCCTGTTTGCCACTGTGACCACTTCTCAACAGGCTCTGTTCCACTCTATTGCAACTTACCCACCACTGAGTTAGAATTCTTTTTTTATCTGAGATGGAAAGGATATGGCCAACTCTAGTGTGACCTCTCCATTGGTCTACATTCAGTGTCGACTTACACAAGGTATAGCCTGTCTGGTTCTTTGGGGTTAATATTTCTTTGATAGAAAACTTCAGGTCTCTGAGAGCTTCAGCCAGATGTCCTATGGATAACTGTCTGGTAGCAACATCTCCATTTCTCACCATCCCTCACCCCACATCTTCAATGACCTTCCACATGAAGTTGAGTTCTTTAGTATTCTTTAGCACTCCACAGGGGTTGGGAAGGCCTCCAGCTTAACCAATATGTCAGGGACTTCACCATCCCATTATCCTGAGGGTCTGAAGGTTCTCACTTCAGGAAGGCCTGAAATCCCTTATTTCCAATATTAAGTAGGCCCTTCCTACTTAATAGGTGTCCTTGGCACACTTGTAGAAGAAAAATTAGTAGGTGTCAAATAAATGCTTGTTGACCTACTGATTCATCTTCATCATAGAACTGATGAAAAGTTAGTCTGAAAAGAAATGAAATAGTGCTTAAAGCTGACTCCACAGTAAATGAAGAGTGTCACCAGAGTACCTCAGCAGTCCCATTTGTTAAATGAGAATGTTATTTTTGAAGTGTTCGAGCGTCTTCAGATAAATGCTAATACACCAGCAAAGTGGCTTCAGCATCTGAGTGTCTGACAGAAAAGCATTTCCTCCGTAGCCAGGTCTCTCTCTACAACACAGGGGAGACTGTTCTTCAGCAAGCTCGCAGGAAGAACACAGGGGAGAGTAAACCAAGAGAAGGACCAGCTCAAGACACAATGGAGATCCTTTCCCCTCTTACTTTCTCTCTCTTCTTACTTGAGCAAAGTTAAAATTAAGCTTCCTTGCTGAGCTGGTTTCTCTGAAGTATTAGCTAATGTGGTCAGTAATTGGGATACATTTATCCATGCTAAAACTCACAAATTCAAAAAGTGGCTGAATTCAAACTAAAATAAGTGTGATATATAAAGGTCTTTAGTGATCTTTAACCCAGACCATAAATAGACTCTCTGGAATATGGAAAAACCAGAACAATTCAATAAACTCTCATTGCGGTGGAAAGTCCTTTGGCATTCCATACTCCAGTAGATTATGCCTGGGTGGGCTTTTTGTTTCTCTGGTTCTTGAATTCTTTATTTTGCTAATGACCTCTGTACTCGTTAGAAGCTGTTAGCACATTACAATGGCATTTATGAAGCACCAAAGGGGTGTACATTTGTCTCATATTTACTCTTTCATTCCTGAGGCTAACGTTCAGGTTTTCCTTCATGCGGGTTCTCTTTCCAGCTCACTCTGGTGTTTTGGAAACAACACAATCAAGGCCAGCTTCCAAGAGTATGACTTGTGCAGTCACATAGCACCCCATGCTTAGGAGGACCCCACACTTGGAAGGACCCCACACTCGGAAAGACCCCACACTTAGTTTAATGTTCTGCTGTCATTGTCTTGAAATTCTTAATAATTTTTGAACAAAGGGCCACATTTTCATCTTGCACTTGGCACTGCCAATTTTATGTAGCTACGACTGAACACAGTACTTGGGGTTTCAGATTTCAGATTTGATCCTTGTTATTGGATGCTTCTTAACCTCTCTCAACTTCATGTTACTTGGTTGTTAAATACAGGAAGAGCAATACCTGTCTCATAGAATTGTTCTAAGAATTAAATGAGATAGAAAAGCATGCCAGTGCTTGGGACATGGTGATAGTAACTACCCCTTATTAATTTCTTTCTCTGTGTGAGGCACTGTGCCTAACAGTTTACAAAGATTAGCTCACATATTCCTCAAAACCATGGCTAATCACCAGCCAGCACACCCTGCTTTGCACTCATAGTTTTTCATAGCCAGTGTCTGTTCCCATTGGTCCAGCATCCTTTTTGGTTGGTCAGAATCTGTGATCATAGTGGTTATCACAGCACTGCATACAATGCTCTGTGCGGTCAGTAGTGTTACTGAGGCACGAACATATTGAGTAACTTGCTCAAGTCCACACAGCTTGTAACTAGATACTTTTACCTATTTATGTCATAACCCTTAGTAAAGGGCAGAGACTCACTCCAGTAGAAGTGAGGTCTTTAAATTTGAAATTCAATGTTCTTTTCTCTGGTCTTCAAGTCCCTCTATCCCCACAGAGTTCATAGTCAAGTGATGGTGATAAGGCACATGTAAACTTGGCTATTGCACAAGGTCGTGAGTTCTACCTGCCCACCCTCACCTGCCAAACACATGTACTCAAAGCTGCTTGTAGTAGCCATCTCTGGTCTCCAGACCTTTGATTAGGTTTTCCCTCATCTGAAGGCTCTCCTCTAGTTGTTAGTTCTTATCACTTTCTATAAAATTCTTTATTTTCCTTCAACATTCAACTGAAGTGCCTCATCTCTCAAGAAGCCTCCTCCTCTGAGCACTCTTAATATCTTGTGAATACTCTGTCATGGCACTTCCTCAGATAAATTCTCTCTCTCTCTCTTAATCTTCTTTTAAGTTTATTTTAAAAGAGAGAGCATACACACATGTACATACTGGCAGGGAGAGAGGGAGAGAGAATCCAAAACAGGCTCCACACTGTCAGCACAGAGCCCCATGCAGGGCTCCATCTCCTGAACCTTGAGATCATGACCTGAGCTGAAATCAAGAGTCAGATGCCCAACTGACTGAGCCACCCAGGTGCCCCTCCTCACATATATTCTTATTGCTGTTTTTCTTGTTTGTCTTCATCAAGGCCTGAAATACTCTGATGAACAAAGATGACATATTGCTTATCTGCGTGTCCCCAGCACTTAGGGAAATGTGACTGATACCTAACTGCTGTCCAATAGCTGATAGATGGAAAAATGGTGCTATTTTCCAAGGAACCCCAAATGCTCTATTTGTTCAAAGGAGAGAGAGATGAACTCAACTGATGGACAAAGACGTCACAGAAAAGGTGGTCTGTATGTTAGGTCTTGACGGATTGGGAGGACTGAAAGCAAGGATTGGGAACAGAGGGAACAGAGACAGGAAATCCATTCAGCCAGAGAGAACAGCTTGAGCAGAAGCGGAACTTTGGGAAGGTTTCAGGCAAAGCTTGTTTAGAAAACAGTAGGTAGACCGTTTGGCCTGGAACTTAAGGTTTTTATTAAGCAATGAATCTCAAATTCAAATGCTTCTTGGAACCAGGCTTATAGCACAATAAATAAATGAAACATGGCTCCACATACCACAATAGGGAGGAGAAGGGACTGTGATGAACTGGAAAACACATGCCCCGCTTAGTGTGGTAGCTGCTGCCCTATGCCAAATGGTCATGTGTGGACCTTTCAATTTTCTCAGATAACAGGAAACCCAGATGTGTGTACATTTGTGTGTGTGAAATTTAAAAAAATGTTTTTTATTTAAAAATGACTTTAGGGGCACCTGGGTGGTTCAGTTGGTTAAGTGTCTGACTTTGGATCAGGTCATGATCTCGTGGTTAGTGGGTTCGAGCCCCACATCAGGTTCTGCACTGAACGCTTGCTCAGAGCCTGGAGCCTGCTTCAGATTCCGTGTCTCCTTCTCTCTCTGCCCCTCCTCTCCACACGATCCATCTCACTCTGTCTCTCAAAAATAATTAAATGCAAAAAAAATTTTTTTAATTAAAAATAGCTTTAGACTGGGGTGCTTGAGTGGCTCTGTCAGTTAAGCATCTGACTCTTGATTTCAGCTCAAGTCATGATCTCACTGACTGGGGGGCTCTGTGCTGACAGTGTGGAGCCAGCTTGGGATTCTTGCTCTCCCCTCTCTCTCTGTCCCTCACCCGCTCATGCTCACTTGCTCTCTCTCAAAATAAGTAAATAAACTTAAAATAAATAATTTTAGACTTGCAGAAAATCTGTAAAAATAGTAAAGAGTTTATATGTACCCTTCACCCAGCTTTCCATGATATTAATGGCTTCTATACCAGTAGCGTAATGATAAAAACTATAAAATTAACATTGTTGTAAGAGTATTAATTAAATGGTAGTGCTTATTCAATTATCATTATTTCTCTTAATGTGCCTTTTCTGTTCCAGGATCCAGTCTAGGATCTCACATTGCTTTTAGTGGTTATGTTTCTTCAGCTTCCTCTAATCTGCATCTGTCATTCAGTATTTGCTTATCTTTCATGGTCTGGACAGGGGGGATGATTACTGATATATTATTCTGTAGAGTGTCTCTCAATTTGTATTTGATATTTCCTTATGGTTAAGTTGAGATTATGCATTTTTGGCCTGAGTATCATACAAGTGATGCTGTGTTCTTCTTAGTGCATCATATCAGGGGTACATGATGTCAATATTCTTATATCACTTTGATCGCTTGGTTAAGGTGGTGTCTGCTGTATTTTTATACTGTATTTTACCATTTTTCTCCCTCTGTACATGATAAATATTTTGGGGAAATACTCTGAGGATACGTAAATGTCCTGTTTCTTTTTTTACTTTGTCCACTGATTTTACATCCGTCATGGGAACATGCCTACAACAATTGTCACTGTGATGTTGTCCTATTGATGATTTTGTGTTCCCCTCATTCATTCTACTTTTATTGGTTAAAATCCTTCTGTAAGTAAAAGCTGTCCCTTTTCCCTGGTTTACTTATTTATTCTATCATATGGATGTTTATTATATAAGTTATAATCCAATAGTATCATCATTACTTTATTGCTCCAATTGTTCATATTTGGCCATTGGGAGTTCTTCAGCTTGGCTGTTATGTCTGCTTGAACTGCCTCCATCCTTTTTTGAGTACTTCTTTATTTTCTGGTACAATGTGATGCTCCAGGTTCATGTTGTATTTTCCTTGCCTCAGCTATAGAATCAACCACTTCTCCAAGGAGTCTTGGTTCTTTGTATTTAAGAATAAATATCTTGGTCTTAAAATATAGAAAATGAATTCAAACATCTAAAGAACATTCTGGGGGCACATTTGATTTATAGTATTTCATCTTGTGACATATGATGCAGGAGGTCAGTTAGTGACCAAGCAGGAGAGAGAGGCTGGGATCAGGATGAATAAAGTCTTAAATGTCCAAAGAAAAGTTTGGAATTCATGCATCCAGCAATGGTGCATGGGACACTATGGGCAGGTTTTGAGTAGAAGTGAAATATGTTTAAAAACATGTTTGGGGGCAATGCTCAGCATCCCTCCTCATCAGGGAAATACAAATCAAAACCACACTGAGATACCACCTCACGCCAGTCAGAGTGGCTAAAATGAGCAAATCAGAGAACTCTAGATGCTGGCGAGGATGTGGAGAAACGGGCACCCTCCTACACTGTTGGTGGGAATGTAAACTGGTACAGCCCCTCTGGAAAACAGTGTGGAGGTTCCTCAGGAAACTAACAATAGAACTCCCCTATGACCCAGCAATAGCACTGCTAGGAATTTACCCAAGGGATACAGAAATGCTGATGCATAGGAGCACATGTACCCCAATGTTCATAGCAGCACTCTCCACAATAGCTAAAACATGGAAAGAGCCTAAGTGTCCATCAACAGATGAATGGATCAAGAAGATGTGGTTTATCTATACCATGGAATACTACATGGCAATGAGAAACAATGAAATCTGGCCATGTGTAGCAACATGGATGGACCTTGAGGGTGTTATGCTGAGTGAAATAAGTCAGGCAGAGAAGGACAGATACCATATGTTTGCATGTATAGGAGGATTAGGAGGAACTTAACTGAGGAACAAGGGGGAGAAGAAGGGGGGAAATGGTGGGGGAAAGGGAGAGAGGCAAACTGTGAGAGACTCTTGAATGCTGACAAAAACTGAGGACTGATGGATGTGGGGGGGAGGGGGGATGGGCATGGAGGAGGACACTTGTGGGGATGAGCATTGGGTGTTATGTGGAAACTAATTTGACAATAAACTATTTGTAAAAAAAAAAAGAAGAAGAAGAAGAAGGGGGAAATAGTGGGGGAGATGGAGAGAGGCAAACCGGAGACTCTTGAATGCTGAGAACAAACTGAGGACTGATGGGTGTGGGGAGGAGGGGGAAGATGGGCATGGAGGAGGGCATTTGTGGGGAAGAGCACTGGGTGTTATATGGAAACCAACTTGACAATAAACTATTTGTAAAATAAATAAATAAATAAATAATAAATTTTTAAACAAACAAAAAACATGTTTGGGGGAGGTAAGTAGGAAGATTTAAAAATAGAACTTTCTAGAAGCAGGAAGTTGAGTCAATGAAACATTTATAAGTAAAGTAATAAAAGTCTACATTAGGGACTGCTCTCTGCTATCCCCCCATGCTGGAGGGTCTTTCCTGTTCTCTTCCAACTTAAGTCCTCCTTACCTCTCAAGGCCTCCTTCTCCAGAAGGTCCTTCCTGATCCCCTCCCAGAATGTATCCTTCTTCCTTTGTGTATCCCTGGCCCAGATTGGTTTGTAACTTCCCTCTACATGTATTTCATTCTGCTATGTATGCTGGTGCTCTGTTTGAATGCTGGTTTCACCCACTTAATTACTAACTATTTGCTGGCAGGGACGGCCTTAGTCATCTTTACTTCTTCCCAGTGCCTATTATAGTTCCACTCTCATAGGACAGATGCTCAACTCAGAACTCAGTTGGTTATAGGAACTATTTATAATTCACTTTGAGATGCTTGATAAATGAAAACAAAGTGCAAGTATATGTAAATATCTTCAAAGTCATACAGTTTTTCAGTTGAAATTATTGTACTCCCTGACAAATCATTCCAGCCTGTTGTGTGAAGCAGTACAAGTATTTGAAAGCATGACAGTAAGAGCACAAAACACACGCACGCGCGCATGCACGCACATGCACACACAATTTCTGAGCCCACAGAGTAAGTCTGTTTTTAAGATAACACTGGTCAGATCTACACTCAATATTGAAGGAGTTTAATAATAAAGGGATTTTTCTTACAGAGGAGACAAGAGCTGTCTTGAAAAGTCCATTTGGAAAGTAACTCTTAGGGCTATATGAAGCATGAAAGGAATACCTTCCCATTTTGAGTGAGAACTTTCTTAAGGCCTTGATAGAAGTAAACTCTGTGATAATCATGTTTCCTCTTTAGAGATGTGCTATTACCTGATTAAAAGCTATGCTTCAAGCACATAACATCAAATTTCATCCTCCCAAAATATAGAAAATTGATAATAGTCAATAAAACAATCACCCTACAGAAAATAGAGTCTGTGGTATTCATCAATGAGGCAGCATGAGGGCTTGCAACCTCTGCAGGCTCCTTTCCCAGACTCCTGCCATATTTACCAGCCTCTCTTCTGGTAGCAGCCACCTCTATGATAGCTGGTGCCTTGAGTCTAGAAGGGAGCAAGAGTGGAGAAAAAGGAAGGAGATGTGAGGGAGGTAGGAAGGCTGCAAAGATAGCAGCTATTGACTCTCTTTCCACCAAGCACATCTGCTAGCTAGCAAAGCACAAGTAGGAGAGGCAGGTCCTTAGGGGAAGGGCAGGTCTAAGAGATGCAGAGTGAGGAAAATGCCAAAGGAAGAAGAGTACAGAAGTTAAGTCCCATGAAGAAAGTAGGCCTCAGCAATATGGGGACTAGTGGGCACAAGAGGTAATTCAAGGGAAGCATAATGAAGGATCTCACCCAAGAGGTGGGTGGGATGACATTTTGTCAAACTGACTAAAGTTCCCTCATCCTGTTCCTTGTTTCAATGGCTTCCCCTCTCTTCTGCTCCCTAAGTCAGCTGCATTCATTTTAGATCAGGAGCTCCTTTATTTTGGATGAGGAGTGCCATTCATTGGCCCCAGAGAAGGGAACAGATGGGAAAGAACAAAGAAGTTGACTTTCTGTTTTGAATGTTTAAGTACATGTTCTAAACCTTAGCGGAATTCATAGCTTTGAGGGAAGAGGTTTCTTCATTACCCTGAGCTTCCTTCCTAGAATAGACAATAGATTTTTAAGGATATGTACTGAAAGATAGTCCAGGCAGCATGACACAGGGTAATGAAGGAGGAAGGATGGAAACAAAAGAGGACCTCTACATTCCTCAGACTCTCCTGTACATATAGGAGATAGTTTGCTTTGCTCCTGGGAATGTCAAAGGGGTGATGGAGAAGAGGGTCACTGGATCTGAAGGGGCTATCATTTGGGGTGAGGGGTACACAGAGTGTATGGGGTTGATAATCTGATGCCAGAGAGAGACTGAAGACATTGGGGCTATGACCAGCAACCATATGGTACAATGTCTGAAGACCAGATGGTACAAGTTACATCTCAGTGAACACCAAACCACACTGAAGATCAGCCACCCCTTCCCTTTGCCAGAAGTCTTAGCCCTCCCCCAATTTAGAAAGAGTCCATGGCAGGGACTGAAAGACACTAAGTTTGTAAAGTTAAAGAAAAATAGGGGCGCCTGGGTGGCTTAGTCGGTTAGGCGTCCGACTTTCGCTTGGGTCATGATCTCGCGGTTCATGGGTTCGAGCACCGCGTTGGGCTCTGTGCTGACTGCCAGCTCGGAGCCTGGAGCCTGTTTCAGTCTGTGACTCCCTCTCTCTCTGACCCTCCCCTGCTCACGCTGTTTCTCTCTCTCTCTCCTAGAAATAAATTTTGAAAAAAAAAAAAAAGAAAAAGAAAAATAAAGTGCTTTATGTCTTAGCATACTTGGTAACATAGATTTTAAAATTTTTACCTGCTGCATAATTAGGAAGCTAAGTTATCATATGTTTGCACGTATGGGAGGATTAGGAGGAACTTAACAGAGGACCATGGGGGAGAAGAAGGGGAGAAATGGTGGGGGAAAGGGAGAGAGGCAAACCATGAGAGACTCTTGAATGCTGAAAACAAACTGAGGAC
>NW_027527551.1:3364996-3394341 GCF_008692635.1 Crocuta crocuta | reverse complement strand
TGTTAAAAGATCAAACCTACCCTGAATGAGGTTATTTGTATGCCTGAGTTCATATTTCTAAGAGCATCAAAGGCCAAAGAGCTCTCTTGAAGGGCAGAAGAGACTTCTCTCTCTCTCTCTCTCTCCCCCTCCCTCTCTCTCTTTTTCCCTTTGCATAGTCCAGCTATGCAAAAAAAAAAAAAAAAATATATATATATATATATAGGTACCCACCCTTCACCCCAGGTAATCTTATTTAAAGCAATTTGCTCCAGTGTGTTGGACTCATTAGATAAGAATAATTTTTTTTAGCTTCGTGTAGATATTAGAAGTCCATATGATCTAAGGTCAAGTCTCAAGTGAAAGGAATATAGAGGTGATGCAATTATACTGAGTTCAGCGCAGATGGCTGTTTTCTGGAGGGAAATGGTGCATAAAACACACAAACAATGAAAGACTTGAGAGAGAAATTCTTCATGGCAGTCATGACTATAAAATCAACACAAGGCAACTAATTCACAGAGGTGTTGCAATATTGAAAACCATTAAGGAAAATAAGGGGCACTTGCTGCCCTGATGAGGCATCTTGCCTGGAATTGGAGGAGGAGGGGCATGGGATAAGGTGCAGGTATGCATGTTTTTCTATATAGTACAAATGAATCTCAGTTCACAAACTCAGTTGTAAATAAGGTAAATTTATTTTTCTATTAAGTTAATACAGTTGGCTCTTCAACAACACAGTCTGAGCTGCGTTGGTCCACTTATATGCAGACTTTGTTCAGTAAATAGAGTACATTACTGTAAATGCATTTTCTCTTATGATTTTCTCAATAACATTTTCTTTTTTCTATCATAGTTTATTGTTATAATATAGTGTTAATACATGTAACCTACTATATATGCTAATTGACTTTATGTTATCAGTGAAGCTTCTTATCAACAGTAGACTATTTTTTTTAATGTTTTATTTATTTCTGAGAGAGAGAGAGAGAGAGGGACAGCATCAGCATGAGCAGGGGAGGGTCAGAGAGAGAGGGAGACAGAATCTGAAACAGGCTCCAGGCTCTGAGCTGGTTGTCAGCACAAAGCCTGACACGGGGCTCAAACCCACAAACCTTGAGATCATGACCTGAGCCGAAGTCAGACGTTTAACCGACTGAGCCACCCAGGTGCCCCAACAGTAGACTATTAACAGTGAAGTTTTGGGGCACCTGGGTGGCTCAGTCAGATAAGCCTCTGACTTCAGCTCAGGTCATGATCTCGCTTTTCCCAAGTTCAAGCCCTGCGTCAGGCTCTGTGCTGACAGTTCAGAGCCTGGAGCCTGCTTCAGATTCTGTATCTCCCCCTCTCTCTCTCTGCCCCTCCCCCACTCACACTCTGTCTATCTCTCTCTCTCTCTCAAAAACAAATAAACATTAAATTTTTTTAAAAAAATATAGTGAAAAATTTGAGAGTCAAAAGATATATGCAGAGTCTCTGCTGTGCAGGTGTTGGCATCCTTAACCTCTGTGTTTTTCAAGAGTCAACTGTACTTGTAATGGACTGCTTTCTTCCAAGCAGTAGAAATAATTTCCATTATTGCAGGGTTCTTGCCCTTTGTCTGTGATAGCCTCTAAATTTGAGGCTTACAAATGCCCCTGAATGAAGGTTACAGGTGTGGGAAGCATCTCACCTGAGTTGGCATCACTCCTCACTAGCACAACTGCTTAAATGGGATGTGGATACTTGCTGGTCACCGCTAAGTTATCCCTTATATCAGACCTTACCACAGTAACTTTGGTCTGGCACTGGGTCAGCTAACTCTCAGACCCTCTTGGGCACACAGGATAATCCTGATGCTTCCATGCCATTCTGGGACTATAGAAAACTTGGTGGGGCCGTCCACAGCCATTTGTCACTCCAGTGGCACTGTTGGGCACAAAAGAATCATTCCACTTCCCCAGTACGCTCCTCTACTGCCCCTTCCATTTACAGGTTTACCCTGAGTCCTTTTCAAATTCATCTGCCAAGACAGTAGACAGCCAGACTTTAGGGGTCTTGCCTCCTTCTTAGAGACTACCTGGAAAACAGAGCATAAGTTTCCTCTGGAATGCCATTCCCAGATCTGTCTGGAGTTTCTGTTGTGGAACATTCTTATTGGTTCATCCCAGGAAGGGATCTTTTTCATCAAGAAAAAGGTTCAGACCTTTTTCATCAAGAACTTGTCAACACCTAAGCTCTCTGCTCTTCTCCAGTCTTCCTCTCTTTTCCCGGTTGGTGGAAGGGGGTGTGGAGCACTTCAGCCTAGAGGATGGGGAGCAACAGCATGGATTTGGAAAGCTTCTTTGTTATTACTCATTGCTACTCCCACATCTCCCACATTTTACATACTTCAGCCAAAACATTAAAAACTAAAAAGCTAATAATTGATTCCTTTTGTTTTTTTGTTTTGTTTTTTAATTTTTTTTAATGTTTTATTTATTTCTAGGAGAGAGAGAGACAGCGTGAGCCGGGGAGGGTCAGAGAGAGAGGGAGTCACAGACTGAAACAGGCTCCAGGCTCCGAGCTGGCAGTCAGCACAGAGCCCGACGCGGGGCTCGAACCCACGAACCGCGAGATCATGACCTAAGCGAAAGTCGGACGCTCAACCGACTAAGCCACCCAGGCGCCCCTAATTGATTCCTTTTGTGTTACTTGCTTTATGCAGAGTCATCCCTTCCCTGAGGCAGTGGGAGAGGGAATACATAGTTAACGGAGAGGTGAAAAACTATAGCTACATATTGTAGCCGCATACATATTCTGCCCGTCCTTACTTCTTCAGCCCAGTCCTTACTAAGATCAGTCACAACCCATAATGCGCAGTGGAAAGAAATCAAACAACATGGCGTAAGGACTTCCCAGCTGGATTAACAGTGGGATCAGCTCTGGTGATCTTACCATAGATAATTTGGCTCATTCTATGGTCTTATTCATTCTCCTTTAAGAGGGCCCAGTCAGTATGCTTTAGAGATTCTGACTCTGTCTATCAAATATCACACCAAAATGAGTTCAGTCCTTCTCCAGTCTCCTCCTACTTTTCCTCTTCTTTCTCTCTTTTTCTTCCCACCACTCCACTTTTCTTACTCTACTCTGCCCTGACTGACCTCTTTCCCCAATGGCAGGTTCAAATGACATGATTCCAGGACTTCTGCAGGAGACTATTGCTTGCTCGTTAGTGAAGTGACTGGACATCCTACTTGAATCTTATATCCAATTAGTGCTTGGTTTCACTTTCAATAGTATTTAGAATTGAATGATGAATTATATGGTCACTCTAGTCATTAGAGACCAGCTCATTCTCAAAACTATTTGACCTCAACTGATAAGAACTGTTTAAATATGAGGATTAAGAAAAAGACACATACTTAGGGTATGCTAGAAGAATCAGGCTTCACCATAAGGCAATAATACACAGAGTGAGATGGTCAAAGAGAAGTGCACATTAAGTCCCACTCGTGTCTACAGGGTTGAGTCAGAGCCAGGGTGGTGTGGGGGGAGGGAATCTTGGCCTTGGGTTCCTGCTTAGAAGCAGATGGATCTAGCTGGGAGAGTTTGGGAGGTAGAGATGGGGTGGGGGCAGGAGAATGTAAGGTTGGAGCATCTTCCGGTCTGAAGCTTTGACAAATAACAGATCATCCGGGGATGAATCTGGAATGGAAACAAAGAGATCAAGAGAGGAGCTAGCCAATGTACTGTGTCTTCCCAGCTGATAGCGTGGGAGATTTAATTCAGATTTTGGCCTGTTCTTTGGCCTGTTTCAGACCACCTCTTGTGTGGATAAAATTTGAGAAGTTGTTCTTCATAAAAACAGGAACCCTTTACATAGCTTAAATAATTTCTGGGTAAGAATCACTTTCTAATCATCATAAATTATTATCTTTATGAAAGAGGGAGATTAAGAAAAACATGTGCTCACTTTGGCAGCACACATACTAAAATTGGAACAAAAACAGAAATATGTATTAAAAAACTAGATCTTTCATCCAGCATTTATGAACAGTGATTACAATCAATAGCCCTTAATTGAAAACAATAGATTTGAACCAAAATTATAGCAAAATTTGGAATCCTTACTTATGTAGCAGATGTACCTTTATGGTCATGTGTGGCACTAACTAATTGGGGTATGGTAATCTGGCAGGGTTCTGAGCAGTAGAAACTTTGAGCTTGGAATAAAGAAAATTTAGAAAATTCACGAAGTGATGAATCAAGAATTTGCTATATATTAAGTTCATTAATCTTTAGTTTAAGAGCTGTACACAGAAAAAATAATATTGGAGTCACTGAGGAAATTTTCATAGACATATTAAAAGCAGAGACTCAGTATATGGGAAGTTTGTTTTGTTTTGTGAAACTATTTCCTCTCTTGGCCCATTACAATATCTTTTGAAGAACAGAATAAAGTGTGCTTGGGACACCTAGCCTGCTACCAACAGACGTTGTGGAAGTGGGGAAATCACCTGTGGCTCTCTTGGGGTCTAATTTGTGTTCACCAAGACCCAAGCTAAGTCATAGTCAGATGCCCAGTTAGAGCCCATATGTCACCAAAATAATCAATGCTTTTAGAACCTGGTCAAGATACATTTATTTTTATAAGGAACTGTTTTTTAACACAAAGGCAATTCTAGCTATAAATGGGAAAGAAAAGAAAAATTAACTATGAGATAATAGTTCTTATACTCTGAGCATAAAAATTTAGATAAGTGTAAGAATCACTGGGGCCCTTGTCAATAATCCACATTCCTAGAGCACAAATACATGGAAGTTAAATAACATGCTACTGAACAATGAATGGGTCAACCAAGAAATCAAAGAAGAAGAAAAAATTACATGGAAACAAGTGAAAATGAAACCACAATGATCGAAAATCTTTGAGATGCAGCAAAAGTGGTTTCTAAGAGAGAAGTTTTTTAGCAATACAGGTCTACCTGAAGAAGCAAGAAAAATCTCAAATAAATAACCTAACCTGACACTTACAGAAGCTAGAAAAAGAACAACAAACCAAACTCCAAGCTAGCAGAAGGAAGAGAATAATAAAGACTAGAGCAGAAATGAATGATATAGAAACTATAAACAGTAGAACAGATCAGTGAAACCAGGAGATAGTTCTTTGAAAAGATCCACAAAATTGATAAATCTCTATTCAGACTTATAAAAAAAAGGGACTCAAACAAAATCACAAGTAAAAGAGGAGAAAACAACCAACACCACAGAAATACAAAGAGTTGTAAGAGAATATTATGAAAAATTATATGCCAACAAATTGGACAACCTAGAAGAAATGGATAAATTCCTAGAAACATATACCTACCAAAAGTAAAGCATGAAGAAGTAGAAAACTTGAAGGCTTATTAGCAGCAATGAAATTGAATCAGTAATCAAAAAACTCTCAACAAAAAAAAAGTCCAGGACCAGATGGCTTTATAGGCAAATTCTACCAAAGATTTAAAGATGAGTTAGTACATATTCTCAACCTGTTCCAAAAAATAGAGGAGGAAGGAAAATATACAAATTCATTCTATGAGGCCAGCATTACTCTGATACCAAAACTAGATAAAGACTCTACAAAAAAGAAAACTACAGACCAATATCTTTGATTAACATTGATGCAAAAATCCTCAACAAAATACTAGCAAAACAAATCCAACAGTACATTAAAAAATCATTCAGCATGATCAAGTGGGATTTACTCCCAAGACACAAAAGTGGTTCAATATTCACAAATCAATCAATGTGATACATCACATCAATAAGAGAAAGGATAAGAACCATATGATCATTTCAATACATGCAGAAAAAAACATTTGACAAAGTACAACATTCATTCGTGATAAAAGCCCTAAACAAAGTAGGTTTGGAGGGAACCTACCTCAATATAATAAAGGTGATATATGAAAAACCCACAGTGAAAATCATCTTCAATGGGCATGTCCACTCTCACCACTTTTTTCAACATAGTACTAGAAGTTTTTTTAAATTCTTTTTTTTTTTAGTACCAGAAGTCTTAGTCACAGCAGTCAGACAACAAAAAGAAATAAAAGGCATCCAATTGGTAACAAAGAAGTAAAGCTTTCNGCCCTAAACAAAGTAGGTTTGGAGGGAACCTACCTCAATATAATAAAGGTGATATATGAAAAACCCACAGTGAAAATCATCTTCAATGGGCATGTCCACTCTCACCACTTTTTTCAACATAGTACTAGAAGTTTTTTTTAATTCTTTTTTTTTTTTTAGTACTAGAAGTCTTAGTCACAGCAGTCAGACAACAAAAAGAAATAAAAGGCATCCAATTGGTAACAAAGAAGTAAAGCTTTCACTATTTGCAGATGACATGATACTATATATAGAAAACTCAAAACACTCCACACCAAAAAACCCAAAACAAAACAAAACAAACAAACAAACAAAAAAAAAACCCTGCTGGAACAAATTCAGTAAAGTATCAGGATACAAAATCAATGTACAGAAATCTGTTGCATTTCTATACACTAACAATGAAGCAGCAGAAAGTGAAGTTAAGAAAATAGTCCCATTTACAACTGCACCAAAAGTAATAAAATAGGACTAAACTTAACCAGAGAGATGAGAAACCTACATCTGAAAACTACAAAACATTGATTTAAAAAATGAAGCTGACACAAGGAAATAGAAAGAGATTCCATTCTCATGGATCAGAGGAACAAATCTTGTTAAAATGTCTATACTACCCAAAGTATTTAATGCAATCTCTATTAAAATACCAACAGCATTTCCCCCAGAACTGGAACAAACAATCCTAAAATGTGTATGGAACCACAAAAGACCCCAAATAAGCAAAGCAATTTGAAAAAAACAAAACAAAACAAAACTAGAGGAATCACAATTCCAGACTTCAAGTTATATTACAAAGCTATAGTAATCAAAACACTATGGTACTGGCACAAGAAAAGACACGTAGATCAGTGTAACAGAAAAGAAAACTCAGAAATGGATCCACAATTACATGGCCAATTAATCTTCCACAAAGGAGGAAAAACTATATATTGGGAAAAAGAATCTCTTCAACAAATGGTGTTGGGAAAACTAGACAGTTACATGCAAAAGAATGAAACTGGACCACTTTCTTATACACAAAAATAAACTCAAAATTGATTAAAGACCTAAATGTGAGACCTGAAACCATAAAAACTGTAGAAGAGAGCACAGGCAGTAATTTCTCTGATATCAGCTGTAGCAACTTTTTTCTAGATATATCTCCTGAGGCAAGAGAAACAAAAGCAAAAATAAACTACTGGAAGTATATCAAAATAAAGAGCTTTTGCACAGTAAAGGAAACAGTCAACAAAACTAAAAGGGAACCTCCTGAATGCGAGAAGGTATTTGCAAAAGATATATCCAATAAGGGATTAGTGTACAACATATACAAAGAACTGACACAATGCAACACTCAAAAAAAAAAAAAAACCAAACCAATTAAATAATGAACAGATATTTATCCAAATAAGACATCCACATGGCCAAAAGACACATGAGAAGATGCTCAACATCACTTATCATCAGGGAAATGAAAATCAAAACTACAATAAGGTATCACCTCATACCTGTTAGAATAATTATTATCACAAACACATGGTGCACCTGGATGGCTCAGTCAGTTAAGTGTCTGACTCTTGATTTCAGCTCTAGTCATGATCTCATCTCATGAGACTGAGCCCCCTGTTGGGCTTCATGCTGTACATGGAACCTGCTTAAGAGTCTTTTTCTCCTCTCACTTTGCCTGTCCCCTGCTAGTGCTCACTTGCTCTCTCACTCTCTCTCAAAAAAAATTTTTTTTAATTTAAAACAAGGATTGGTGAAGATGTGGAAAAAAGGAACCTTCATGCACTGTTGATGGGAAGGCAAACTGATGCTGCCACTGTTGAAAACAGTATGGAGTTTCCTCTCACAGTTAAACTTGATCTTAGCCAAAAGGCCAAGAAGCGATTCCTCTCAAAGTTAAAAATAGAACTTCCTTATACCAGTAATTGAACTACTGGGTATATAAAAATATGAGAACATTAATTCAGAGGGATACATGCAACCCTATGTTTGTTGCAGCCTTATTTAGAATAGCCAGGAAATGAGGTTAGCCCAGCTGTCCACAGATGGATGACTAAATGGAAAGGATGTGGTGTATATATATAATGGAATATTATTCATCCATAAAGAAGAGTTCAAATCTTGCCATTTGCAGCCTCATGAATGAACCTAGAGAGTATAATGCTAAGTGAAATAAGTCTGTTAGAGAGGAACAAATACCATATGATTTAATTCATATGTGGAATTTAAGAAACAAAACAAACAAGCAAAGAGAGAAAATAGAGAGATAAAGAAATAGACTGCACTACTGAGAATAAACTGATTGTTTTCAGACAGGAAGTGGGTGGGGAATGGGTGAAATGGGTGATGGGGATTAAGGAGTGCACTTATGATGAGCACTGGGTGATGTATGGAATTGTTGAACCACTATATGGCACACCTGAAGATGGTATAACACTATATGTTAACTCTATTGGAATTAAAATTAAGAACTTACTTTAAAAAATAAGGGGAAAGTGTTGTTAAAGGCACTAAAATATAAAGTTTTCTTTTCTTTCATGGTCTTTCTTCTGCTTAATAAGCATCCTGCCATCATGCTCATTATTTGTTATTTAATGTTCTAAGTAGAGAAAAATTAAAAATTATATTAATAAAAAAAGGACATTTCTGGGCCTTGCTTGCAGAGATTCTGATTCAGTGGATCTGTGGTAGGTCCCAGGAATCTGGGTTTGATGCAGGTGTTGTGGTGGCTATGCAGATTGGGTGCCAGTGCAAACTTGTGTGGTTTGGGGCTGGAGGGGAGAGAGGAGCTGTTGAAACTTCAGGACATATGAGCCAATGCCACCATGGCTGTGTCCTACCAGACAGCTGGGCAGTAGCCAAGGCCAAGGCCACATTGTCTGCCTTAATGAATTAACTAGTTTTGAGCTAAATGAGCAGCAACAGAGGTATTGTCCACACAGAAATGTATCAAAGAGGGAAAAGGAAAGCTCGTGACCCCAAGTGTGGGGTCTGAATCCCCAGACAATACCATTCATCCTAGAAGTAAGAAATTATCCTACCCAAGCATCAATAGATTTAGCTGAATCTGAGCCCTTCATTAATGTTAGTCTGGTTTCTTTCTCCTACATTCTTCCCATGTGAGCCTAATTCATTATCTAGTTCTTTTAAGCCAGAGGCTTTTATAATTCAGTGCTGAGTGGTAGGTCTCTTTGGGTGAGCGAAGAAAGTACTATTGTTAGATCCTGTTTATTTTATAATTTTACACATAAAGAATAGGCAGCCAGAAACGCAAATGACCTATTTTGTTTTTCTATTCTCTTCCTTCCAACAGACTTCACATTAAAGCTAGAAAAATATTATTTTATAAAAATTTTTTAATGTTTTTATTTATTTCCAGGAGAGAGAGAGAGAGACAGCGTGAGCAGGGGAGGGTCAGAGAGAGAGGGAGTCACAGACTCCGAAACAGGCTCCAGGCTCTGAGCTGACAGTCAGCACAGAGCCCGACGCGGGGCTCGAACCCACGAACCGCGAGATCATGACCTAAGCGAAAGTCGGACGCTTAACCAACTAAGCCACCCAGGTGCCCCTAGAACAATATTATTTTAAAAATCACCCAAGTAGTGGGCAAAAGTGACAGACAATGTGAAGTGGCATAAATGCCCCCACCAACACGTACACAGGCCACATGGCACATATACATCACATCACTCACCTTCAAACTATCCTATATATCTTTTAAAAATACACTCTTTCTTTCCCCCTCACATTTTCTTATTCTCTAATTCCCAAATTTGGTAAGGAGTCCATTTTTTTTTTATTTGGTCAGTATCTTACGGATCTTACCACAGATCAGTTCTAATCCTATGGGATGTTGTTAATGCAGGAACTTCGGTAATGAAATGTCTCCACATGAACAAACGGGGAGCAAGTTGTGGATTAGTGAGCCACATATTGCAGATGGACTTTGTGGGCTTAATCAAAGGAGGTTGAGGCTGAGAACCTTGGAATATCCAAATTGGCTAAACAAACATCGATTTGTCTACCAGAGTGCCTCTGGATTACAAATGAGTAAAATCGAGTTGTCTTGGGATCTGAGTTATTTGGCTTTAAACTTGGCCAGCAGTACCATTAACTATTGATCTGTTAATTTATGATGGTTTAGAACAAGACTTTGATGGAAGCTACTAGAGCCTTGACCAGAAAGTCAATAAGTCTTTTATAAAACAACTTCACCCATGTATTATACATATGCTCATTGGCAAGACTACATCTGGGGCATTTCTCAGTCAGGCTTGAATTCACCCACCATTCAAAATATTGAAAGCCTCCTATTCCACCCAGGCCATTTAAATTTCTAATTATCTGACCATTATACATTACCTTAATACTGATGACTCAGTACTCTGTGACTATCTCATGTGCTAATAAAAAGAGAGTATGAAACATTTTCATATGTTCCCTTTTCTGGGAGATGAATCACAGACTTGCTCCAGTGCCTGTGTTCAAAGTGTATTTCAAAACCAGAGTAATTGAAAACATTTCTCTGTATGGAAGAGCTAAAGAAAATGTTCATTTGCTAGAACAAAACATCAGTGAGCCATATGGAGCCGGGCATGAGAACCACAGTGGCTCAAAACTGGAAAAGACAGAACCAACCAAAGAGAAATGCTCTCTATGCTCCTGTACGACAGGTCCTCAATGACTAAATGTTCTCTCTTTTCCTTCCCCTTCACAAGTCTGTCTTTTCTTTTACCCATTAGACTCCTGACTCCTTATTGAATGGCAGTTTTCCCCAAGGACTAGTTTTCTCTAAACAAATAATCCTGAAAGATTGACTTTCATCATTACCATATTTTGGACAGAAGACCCTCACTGAGCTGATGACACTTACAAGTTGAAGGAGCATTTGTATGAAAATGAGCAACAGGGGTCCTTGGACATCTCTAGGCTCATTCCCAACATGACCTTAACTGTTCCCTCCATCCTACACCCTGCTCAGTACAGCCTATAAACCTCCTCCAAAAACCACTGATCTTTGAAAAACCTTTCCAGATCACTTAGGAAAAGACAATGCAAATTATAGGGGTGCCTGGGTGGCTCAGTAGGTTAAGTGTCCTGCTCTTGGTTTTGGCTCAGGTCATAATCTCAGTTTGTGGGATCCAGCTCTGCATTGGGCTCTGCACTGACAGCATGGAGCCTGCTTGGGATTCTTTCTCTCTCCTTCTTTCTCTGCCCTACCCCTGCTTTCATGCACATGTGTTCTTTCTTTCTCAAAATAAATTAATTAATTAAAAAAATAAGGAAGACAATGCAAAATTTTCACAAATGTATGAATAATAAACACGTAATCTCATCAGTAAAGAACAGCAAATTACAAAATTAAGATGATTATGTGTGAGTGAATTAATTTGGGAAAGGTTTTTAATAAATACATTGCTGGTGTTCCAGTTAGAATGCTTTTAGGCTGCAGTAATAGAACAACCAAATAAAACTTTTTAAACAATATGTATAATATATTTATTTCACTTGAAAAGCAGTCCCAAAAAAGGATGTCTCCTAGGTTGATTAACTCAGGAATTCAACAGCATCATCAAGCTCCCGTCCTTCACTGGTAGACTTAACTTCACATGTAGACTTGACAATGATAAGTGAAAGAAGAGAGACTGTTGTTTTCTTGTCTCCTTTTAAGAATGAAAAAAAATTTACTCAGTAAACCTCCCATCTCATCTCATTAGTCAGGACAGGATCACATGCCCACCTCCAAGCCAATCACAGGCAAGAGAAGTGAGATTACCAAGATTAGTTTAGACTAATCCAGAGTTAGTCTCACAGAAAGCATGGAGGTCTGATAAAACCAAAGCTCTATCAACAGAGAAAAAGAAAATAATGGCTTTTGGGTAGGCAACCCATGGTCTGCTCTAGCTGCCAAGGAAATAGTGGGATAGGCCATACACATGGCTGATAGGAATTCTGGAAGTTAGTTTGGCACTATATATCAAGATGCTTAGGAGTGTCCATACCCTTTGACATCGTAATTTCACTTCTAGGACCAAAGCCCATGGAACATATACCTAAACACAGATTGCACTTTATGCTCAAAGATGTTCACTGTAGCATCCACTATAATAGAAAAAAGAAGGGAAAAAAACCCCATAATGTTTAATAATAATAAAGAAATAAAAATAATAAAGAAATAATAAAGAAACCACATTACATCCTTTTAATGGACTACTTGTAAGCATTTTTAAATGGTATTTACAAAGAATTTTAAAGAACATGGGGAGATGTTCATATTACAGAATTAAATGAGAAAAGCAGAAAGTCAAATTATATATGTAACTCTGTCCGGGTAAATATTAACAGCAACTATCCCCTCAACATCTACTATGAGCTAAGAAGGTACACACCTTTCAACAACCCTGTAATCTAGGTGTCCTTAGGGCCAGTTTGCAAATGAGGCAACCAAGGCTCAGAGATGTTTAGTATCTTTCCCAGAATCACTGTTAGCAGATCAGAGATTTGAGACTAGGCCCGTCTGGCTGTTTGAACTGCGGCCTCACAATTTAGGAGCCACTCAAAGAGAGCCACCACTCTCTTTCTTTCCCTTTGTTCTGTTTCCCCTTTTCCACTGTGGATGGATAAGATATTCACAAGTTTAGCTACAAGCATGAACCGTGTTTCAGAGGTGTAGATAAACACATGAATACTTAGTGAAATGGAATTGCATGAGAACAATGGGAAATGGGATTTGGAAGGGAGGCAGATAGGAAAAGAGGAGAAGGAGGAAAGAGGGGTGACTGAAGTGACTGTATTAACAATTGGGACATGGCTGTTCACGAGATCAGCCAGAATTCTTTGATTTCCCTTTTAGCTGAAATTGTTCCCCAAGTGCCTCATTTAGCACTTGCTGCCATAGATGGTGCATACCAATTCACCAAGATCCTCCTGCAGGCCCAAGATGCTTCTCTCGATGTTGGATTCTAGTCTAATTCATATGCTAATCAGAAATCTCCCCAACCATGGCTGATCAGATCAGGAGTTGGTGCACATGTGATCATAGGAATAAAGGTAGTGGCTCGTACATCTGTGAAAGATGGGGTGAGGAGCCAATATGTTGGTAATCACACATTATTTCCTTAGAGCAATACCCATGGGCCCAAGCTGGAGGTATACTTGCAACAAATAAATGAAAATTATTGAATTAAGGAGGAAAAGAGAGGAAAGCCAATCCTCTGGCCATCTGCTTCTGTTGTTTTTCATATCCGTGCTGTCTCTGTTAACCTATATTTACATTGGAGCCCTGTTATGCACATTGGCTGAAGACACAATCCGCTGCTATAGAATTGATTTAAATATAGATAAGCTTTATTTTAGTATTTATCCAATGACAAGGAGGACCCTCAATCAGGTCTCAGTGCTGTATTTTCACTACCATTTCCATATTGGAGTTGAAAGTCCGGCTGTCACAGTGTGAGGGTTAGAGAATGATTAGCATCTCCAGGTCCCCTGGCTCCCTTGTTTGTTTGAGAAATGCACGCATAAAACAACCATGCAAGAATAATGAGCATCACATCTGATTTCAGAAAGCCCATTAAAATAACAAATCAGAAACATCTTCAGTAAAAATCACTGGAGATAAGAATAATGCAAAGACTGGTTCTTTTGGAGGGAACAATGTATACTGTTGTGCGAATTTTAATGCTGAGATTTTAAAAGCCAATTTTCTCTTTCATTTAATATTGTTTAAGTTTATTTACTATGTCTGATATTTCCTATCTAAAAATGTATTAAAATGGGAAGAGAAGAAATTCTTGTACGGCAAAATCATCCTCCTGGACATCTTTACATAATATGTCTGTGCAGATTTCCCCCATCTGACCTGGAGCAGGCAGCATGCCAACCTTGTCACCTGAGTCATGTGCCTGAGAGCACTTTATCTCCAAAGGCCTTAATCGTCACCCTGACATCATGAGAAATAACAATAGCCCAAGGACTTTCTCCTGCAAGTCCAAAGGAAAAGTCTCTGGAGCTTAGAAAAGTGAGCTTATTTCTGGGCTCGCAACCTTAGAGAGATGTCCCTTATTCCTGTGCTTGAGACGAACCCTAGAGAAAGTATGGCCAGAATGGAGAACAGGGCCTAAGGGCTTACTGAGCAGGGTGGTGACCAGAAGAGCTGGAAGTAGATAGAGCCAGAGAATAAGGGTAAACCAGGCTTGAGGAACTTGCCAAAGGAGAAAAGGGGAGGCCAGCTTTGCCTTCAGATTCAAGCAGTGCACGTTTAGGGCCAGGAGCACGAGACAAGGCTAACAGGTCAAAGGTCTCTGGGTAATCACAGTGATGGGCCAGGAGAGGTGGGGAAAGGTGAGAATGAGTCCCAAATGTTCAGGGATGGGTTCTCCAAAGCTCTTTCTTGTCTTTTGTTAGCTACAAGGAGTGTGAATGAGTTCCACCAATTTAAAAGCTTGTCTTCTGGAAGAAGACCTTAAAAACCACATACAAATGGCCAAGTGCTGGGTACTCAGCACAGATGATGTTCCAGAGAAACTGAAATTGGCTGTGCTCATCTAGAAGTTGTCATACTTATCCTTATGCTTTAGTCTCCCTGATATAACTCTGAAATTGAAACATGTGGGTAAAAGAGCTTCATAACAGAAGATAGCAGTGAGCAGCAGCATGTTTAGGGCGTAAGATGACTAAGTATTCTGTCAATTCCTGCCTACGTAAATCATCACCATCGATGACGTTTTTGACATTTCCACTTCAGAAATGTAACCTACAGTAAATGACTGCCATTCCTGATGGGTCACTGGCTGTGAGGAAAATGGAGTTGCCAGGTGTGCAATCCAAGATCCAGGGCCATTCTTCAAAGGGTAGAGGCCAGAGGGCACCCCTCAGTTTTTCTATCCCAGATTGTGGGTTCTATTGAAATAAGCCATGAAGGCTGTCCTGACAATACACAGGTTAGGAGAAAGTAAGGAAGGCTGGGAAGCAGGGAGGCAAGACTTTGTACTGCCCACCCCAAGAGTAACCCTTGACTTCAATTTTCCTCACTCTGCCCAGAAGAAACCTACCATTGCTGTTTCAGTTTCCCTCTATCCACACCTGCCCCTGAGGAGAGTTTATCTTTGCTAGATAAGTTCTTCTGTCATTTTTAATGTTGGATTGGAGTAGTAGAAAAGGCCCTCAAAGGTAGGAGGGTTATAAGGACTAGCAGGAGGCATGATAACTACACCCAGTCAGGAGCTGGGAACGTGGCAAAGAGGAGAGACAGTGAAAAGTTTCATGGGTGGAGATCAAGGAGGTGTTTCTGATGTTGCTTTGTCAGTGAGGTCTTGGGTAGCTGAAAAAGTTCCCAAGAGTCTGGAGTGCTACAGCATTGAGAAAATGAGCAAGGAATGGGCCTGAGGTTGTCACTTGGGTCTTCTCTGATTCCCTTTGATTCTCCTTCTTTGAGGGACCTTGTCATGTTCCGCCTGTTGACAAATTGATCTTAGCCAAGTCACTGGAATCTCTGAGCCTCAGTTTTCTCATTTGTAAAATGGAGGGGATAGATAGGACCAACATTTCTAAATTATGTTCTGCAAAAACTCAATAAACATTACCTGGGAAAAAAGTGTTTTAAATATGTTTTGGAAACAATGGGGTAAACATATTTAAAACAGCTATCTACCTCAAGGGTCTCTAAAAGCCTTTGAAATTTAGCCAGTGTGATTTGGGAATTCCCATTAACATTGCCCAGAATTTATTGTCGTTATGGGCTGAATTGTGTCTCTTGCCAAATTCATTGGTTAAAGTCCTAACCCCAGTTACCTCACAATGTGACTGTAGGGTCTTAGAGATAGGGTCTTTAAAGAGTTGGAAGTGAAAATGAAGTCTTCAGAGTGGGCCCTAATCCAATATGACTGGTTTCTTCAAAAGAAGAGGCAATTAGAACACAGGCACTGCACAAAGGGAAGATGATGTGAAGATCTAGGGAAAAACGGCTGTCTGCAAGTCAAAGCGTGAGGCCCCAGAAGGACCAGGCTTGCTGACACCTCAGTCCCAGACTTCTAGTCTCTAGAACTGTGAGAAAATACATTTTTATTCTTTAAGCCACCCAGTCTGTGGTACTTGGTTATGGCAGCCCTAGAAAATTAACACAGTTATGGGACTCTTTCTCTGTAACATTCTCTTCCTGGGATGTCTCAGGTTACACTTTGGGCAAAAGCCCAACTACATGTTCTTTAATTATTTGTTTAGCTCTGAAATGCCATGATTTAATGAAATATCATATCAATCAATAGAAAACATAATATAATTGGTTAGTTAAGATATATCCTGAGAAGTCAGAAAAGTTTGAGTTTGGTGTCACCTGGGTTATTAGGCTCCACAACAAAGCAGAAAAGAGGGCCTGAAGGAAGTCAGGGAGGGCTACAGAGGATTTTGGTGGGAGTCTGTAATTCTCCCAGAGATGTCGAATTCACTTGCCTTTGACGTGGCCAGAATGCTCATGTGTATTCTGCTTTTAAGTCCTTGTGTGAGGGGCGCCTAGGCGGCTCAGTTGGTTAAACATCCGACTCTTGATTTCGGCTCAGGTCATGATCTCAAGGTTTGTGAGTTCAAGCCCTGAATTTGGGCTCCATGCTGACAGTGCAGAGCCTGCTTAGGATTCTCTCTCTCTCTGCCCCTCCCCCCCTGCTCCGGCTCTCTCTCTCTTTCTCAAAAATAAACTTAAAAATAGATCCTAATGTGATGTCTAAGGCCTTGAGTGTCTTCCTGGGATGTGGTTATCAGGTGAAGGAGGACTGTATCGTATAGCCTCAGGGGTTCTGCCACCAATACCTTCATCCACAGAATAACACAAGGTGAGCAGTGAGTAGGACATCATTTGAGATGCTGCAAAAGCAGCAGAGGGTGTTGGTGGGGGTGCAGAGAGATGAATTCTCACACCTTCTCTCTGTAGGCAGCTGTGGGTACTATCTTCATGCTTTGAAAATCTACCGCAGAAATAGGAAACCCAGGAACGCTGTAATTTCTAAAGTCCAAAATCAAACCTTCATTGGATGACCAATATAAGTGGGTTGTACTGAAGTTTATTCCCTGCGGGACACTAGAGCTTTGTCCTGGCAGGTCTAGAGAACCGGAGTTACACAAGAAATCAAAAACAAATTAGGGTGGAGGTTCTGTCTGATGCTTTATGTACTTCCTCCTGGGGTTTCTTTACTTTTTTAGGGGTTGATTAGAAGCCACTCCACCAGAATAGATAAGGCAGACCCCTGAGCTGTCAACGAGCAGTTTCCACTTACTGAAATACTTCTTATCAAAAGTAATTTTTTTTAAAGCATGTACTATATAGTTTCTCAGTTGTAAAATCTGGCCAGATAACTAGACACAATTACTCTCTTCATTTTCTCCGTGGAAAGATCTCATTTCGAGCATGCTGAGGGGCTCGCTGAGCCTAACAGCACATCAGATACTGTACCCCCATCGTGCACTGCCTCACAAACACATGCCCTTAGAAAAGGACAGCAATTCTATAACAACATTAAAACAGCAACTGAGGAGCAAAGCCCCGTGGCCGAGACTCACCCAACCAGATTGCACTGCTATTTTTATTCTCTGAGCTGAGCGTATTGACAGAATACAGAATTACTTTTGTGATTAAACGTGGCCAAAAACCTTGCAAGTGTTAATCTCTGGAAATCTGTTACAAATTGGATGGCAAGCACCAGAAAACTGCTATTTTTTAGGTCTAAAAATAATTCTCGGTGCTCTTGTGTGTAAGTAATGCAGCAGGAAGAAAAGAAATTCTAGTTAACTCGCTGGAGTGGTTTGGTTTTTAGCAGTTAGTTCCTCAATTCCTAAATAGAACAGCAGGTATGATTTTCTGAAAGCCCCCAAATGGAGCGTAAATCAGGTACTGAGTGGGTGGGCAGAGGCCCTGGCCACTCTTTGCATTTACAAATTCTGCATTACTCTGGAACCTGAAATACTCTGACACTATTTTCTGGAGGATTCATGTGATTGTGGTGGGAATACAGTGAGATGCGCACGAATGTGGTGGATGGTTCACTGATCTGGTAGCATTGCTGGAACCAGGGGAGAATGCATTGGCCATATAAAGGCACCTCTGGCTCCATTTCTTCTTGCTGTGTCCCTTTGGAGTTAAGGGCCTTTTTGTTCTGTCACAGAAGAGGATGGAGTTTCCATTAGAGCCTGTGTGGGGTGGCTGGTACCAAACCAGCTGAGGCATAGTTATCTCAGGTTGCTAGGGGGACAGCAGTCTTTCAACCATCCGCACCACCCAGGTCACTCACACCAGGGTTCAGTCCCAAATTAAGTCCCAGCTCCCATTAAGGAGCCCAGTCACACGTTGGCAGTTTCCTTTCTGCTTGAGACAAGACCCTAGACCCTGTCATAGCCATTGATGTTCTTCCTCTTTTAGCCACATCTACTGTGCCTGGTCCATACTCCTGGGTCTCTGTTCTGTTTTGACAGCCTTCTCCAGTTCTGGACCTGCATTAGCTTCCTGAATTACACTTGAAAACTTGCCTAAGCTTTGTCAGCTTTCTCTCCCTAGAGTTGGGCCCTGTCTTCTCCCTCTTCCACCTGGGATCCTGTTTCCTTCTGGACAGACTCTTAGGCCCTAAAAATGAGGCCCTTCACTGCCTATAGGCTTCTGTTGCCAGGCCTGATTGGTCAGATCACACCTCCAAGAAAGCCGTATCTTTCCGGGATAGCACGGTGGTACTATCTTGTCTTTCCTGTCTTCAATGCATCTTACAGTTTCCAAGTAGTTGACAAAGGCAAGCTTTTCTTTAGAGTTCCAGCTCATACATAAAGAACAGTGGAATTAGAAAATTACCATTTTGGAACACTTAGTGAAGCAATGGGTCTATTCTGGACAATGATGAATGACTGCTTGAAGAATTAGGTAAAACCTTAATGGGAAATTTTATAATGGATGGACCAAGTTGACAACACCTGATTTGACTTATTGATCGTAAAGGCTTTAATGGAAAGACAGGCAGACATTAAGAGCTTTCCCATTGGATTCAATGGGAAGTCATAGCCTCACCTATGAGGTATCCTATAAAAAAATTGAATTTGAATCTAATCAAGACTTTATATGTAAATACAAGTTTACAAAATTATGGGATATAGAAGAATATGTTAAATGACATCATGTGGATGTATCAGCCAAATCTAGATTATGAGATTTTACCACAGAATGAATGACCCAGCTCCTTTTTTAAGTTTATTTATTTATTTTGAGAAAGACTGAGAAGGAGAGCAGAGAGAGAGAGAGAATCCCAAGCAGACTCTGCACCATCAGCACAGAGCCTGATGCAGGGCTTGATCTTACAAACTGTGAAATCATGACCTGAGCCGAAGTTGGACATTTAACCAACTAAGCCACCCGGGCACCTCTGCCAGCTTCTTAAAATAAAAAAGGGGGTTAACTGTTATAGAGTTTAAAATACTTAATATCAGGGGCTCCTGGGTAGCTCAGTCAGTTGAGCGACTGACTCTTGATTTTGGCTCAGGTCATGATCTCACAGTTAATGAGTTCAAGCCCCTGCATCAGGCTCTGCGCTGACAGTGCAGAGCCTACTTGGGTGTCTCTCTCTCCCTCTCTCTCTATTCCTCTACACTTGTGCTCTATCTCAAAATAAATAAATAAACTTAAAAAAATGTTTTTAAAGACTTCATACCATATCAACCAAATGGAACATATGGGTTAAAGTGCTTCATAAATGGACAAGTCACTAAACATTTGGTATTATCACTATGACTATTGCCCTGCATCTCAGTTCTAGATCTTTAAGTCTGGGAAATCCATCGTTAAAATAAACTTCAAAAATTATGTACTTCACTTTCCAAGGCTTATGTCTAGAATATTTGAAGATTCTTAGACCTATGAGGAAAATGAAATCTCCTAATGAGCAAAGAGAAGCCATGACAAACAGGTGCAAGTGCACTTGGCCTGCATCATTCAGCAAAAGCAAAACTGGTAGTCTAGCCAGATCCTAAGATCTAAACTTTCAGACACTTTTTAAAAACCCCTCTGATCACAGAAAGATTTGGCATGACCACATATACACACCCATATGTACTCACTTTAAACAGTATGACAATGTTATATGCTTATATATGTACACACATATGTTGACAAATTTACCAACATATGTTCATATATATGCATACCTTTTAGCCATGAGTAGATAATAAACCTTTTTATTTCTCTTTCTCCCAAGTAAACTCTTATGTGGTAAAACACTGGCTATGGGATACTCAGGGAAATAAATTCATCTGGATATTTGAAGACCTGTAAAAAAATCAAGATTTTATGTCTTCGATTTCCAATTTTGGTTTTTGTCTTTCTGAATGGTAACCCTTTAAAAATGTGCTTCACTCTTCCCTGTATTGTAAAAAGAGAATTCCAAACATTTCCTTGGTACCTTGGAGCTGTCCTTCTACACATGATTATGCTAGAATGTAATATATGTTCTTGGCGTTCATTCAAGGAATTTGAGGTCCTGGCTGTTTTCTAATATGTGAAATGACCTCAGCTCACTGTGTTCTTTGTACTCTTATTTCTTTTTTTTCTTTTTTTTTTTTTTTTACAAATAGTTTATTGTCAAATTAGTTTCCACATAACACTTTTATTTCTACATTGTACAGTGTCTATTTCTACTCCTTTGTTTCAACTTGCATCAGTAGTTGCTACCTGGCCATCCCTTTCAATTACCACTTCCAATCTGTTTTATAACCAGATAGTCAAGCTCATTGATTTGTGGGCAAAGTGAGAGTAAAGAGGCTCTCTGCTCAGCACCTAAGAGATCCATTTGTAGGTAAAGTGCATGACCTTGAGTACCTGGACTTTGTGAACATTACTTTGCTGCTGAGACCTCTTTTGTTGCCTATCAAGTCCTTAGCTATGTTTCACAGAAGTGAGAGAGTCTTCCAAAAAAATGATTGTTCAGAAACACAAGATAAAAATGTATCCTTGGAGTGCACTTGAGTTGGAGGCTTCCATTAACTCCTTTTCAAGAAAACATGACATATTCCCAGAGAAAAGTGCATATTGCTTTTCATAAATTCATAATGAACCTCTATAACACTATTATTCTGAGACCCCAAACTCAGATATAAAAATGCCCTTTTAAGTGAAAACAGATTTAATATCTTTCTTAGATCTTATCTGAATACATTCACTGCACTTACCAGACCCCTGACCAATGGACATTTACAGTGACTATATTTAGGGCCCCGCCATATATAAATACTTGGCAGGAATATGAGCATTTAATACTCATGGGTGATTTTCTGATTAAAGAGAATTTTCTTGGCCTAACTGGAGTGACACTCAGGTATATTTGGGCAGTCCTGTGAAATTGATTTTTATGAAGTGTCTGGTTGAAGTGTATTACTCTAGCCCTCTTACCCTGAAAGAGTTCCACTCTCCTCCTTCCTCAATTGTATGAATCAACACAGGTCCCCAATACAATGCCACATGACATCCCCGATCCCAACCACTTTCAATTAGATCTTGGGTACCTTCAGTTCTTCCAGACTAGATAAATAGTTTAAATGCTTGGAAAAAACAACCAGAACTCTTCAGGTGCCTTCCATAATATCTACTCGTGATTTCTGCTGCATCAGACTTTAGTTCACATCCCAATTACAATGGGTTTACCTTGCTCTTTGCAATCTGAAGTGTAACGTCTGTGATTTTAGTGTGTGCACAGAGCAATGGATGCCTGGCTTTAAAGCACCAGCTAGGTAATTCCTAGGCTCTTCTGAGCCCAGCAGCGCAAATGCACACAGAATCATGAGTGCATTACTGTAGGAACATAGCATTTCCATCTAAAATGAGATACCCATTAGCACAACCTACCAACACTCTCTTATCTCCACAAAACTGAAAAATCAGGAGGAAGCTGAGCTGATTTGATGAGACTGAAATTCCTTTTTAAAAAATTTTTAATGTTTATTTATTTTTGAGAGAGAGAGACAGAGATAGAGACAGAGAGAGAGATAGAGCATATGTGGGGCAGGGGCATAGAGAGTGGGAGACACAGAATCACAAGCAGACTCCAGGCTCCGAGCTGTCAGCACAGAGCCTGATGTGGGGCTTGAACTCACATACCGTGAGATCACGACCTGAGCCAAAGTCAGACGCTTAACCGCTTGAGCCACCCAGGTGCCCCTGAAATTCCTTTTAATTATGGTAAATAGCCTACCTGCTATTAGTTCTTGAGTCAAACAATTGTATAATAGCCACCATTCACAAGTTCTTTCTCATAAAATGACAAATGTCTTTATAGCAATAAACTGTTCCTGACCTGGGAAAACAGAAATTTTCAAAATATATCTTCTTCATCAGTGGACTCGCTTCTGGGATATTCCGCTCTTACTCATGTATTAATAAAGTTGTCAGTGAGGGTAGGTTATGGAAATATGAAAATTTGAAAATCTTCCTATTTTCAGAATCAAGAATGTTCCCATTATTTCAATTTTCAAAAGAATTCGCAGGCTCCCATTTAAAATGACTGTATGTATCATACAAAGTTAACTGAATTTACTTTTTAAGATCTATAGAAAACTCAGAGCTGGTAGAGTGATTTGAGAAATTTGAGTTACTTCATTCAGAGTACCTTCGCTAATGAGATCAAGGAAAAAAGTTTGACCTTGATGAAACCAGTGGCCATTGTTCTGACCCATTCGTCTTGAAAGCATATATTCTATTGTTGGTGGACCCGTCTTAGGAGTACTCTTAAATATTAAGAACTGAGCAGTCTACATGAGTTTGAGCCAACTTCAGCTGGGGAATAAGAGACAACAAAGTGTAGAGGTTAAGCACATAGGTCTTGGCATCTGATCTTCCTGGGTTCAAATCCAGCTCTACCACCTAATAGTTGGGTATCCTTTGGTGTGATACTTAACTTCTGTGAGCCTCATTTGCTTCATCTATAAAATGGAAATGATAATACCATACATGAGTTTAGTGCAGAAAGACATTCCAGGTATCTTAATCAGAAATAGATCTAATACAGGGAAATAGTACTTACAAAATTGTAGAGTGGTCTGGTGTAGCAGAAGTCTGGGGAGACACCAATGGACCATAGACTTCAAGGGCACACCACCCTTGCAGAAGTCCAGAGGCGATGAGGATTCTATGCCGCAGCCTCTGCTGCTTCTCTTCCCCATGAAGCTGGTGACCAGACAGTGAAATGTGGAATCCTTTTGAATGTGGCAGACATATCCATCTGACCTTATTTGCTAATGCCAACAATAGCAGGCAAATAGTCACCACCTCACTTCTACCTTCCAAATCTTGGGTCATTGCTTCTCACAGGTAGAATTTTCTTGCTTCCAGAACCCTAGCTTCAAGGAAACCCAAGAAATGTAGTTTTTATATTTCCTAAACCAGCAATATAGGAAAGTACATGTAAAGTGATGTGAATGATATCAAATAGCAATAGGCCATCCCCAGCACACCTATCTCCCTGAGTTGTTATAAGGATTATATGAGACAATAATGGATAGAGCACTTAGCATAGTGCTTGGAACAGAGAAAGCACCCAGTATTTATATAGCCATTTGTGTTTATGTTATTGTTATATCATTGACATTGAGGCAACCCCTGAGTATGAAATGCCCCTTATAACACAGTTCTTCCCTACTGGCAGGATCTTTCCCTTCTTGGACAGCTTTTCCAACATCGATTCCTAGATGCTCAAGGCTCTATCTTAAACCCATCTCAGTATTTTCCTGGCTCCAGTGTTCCTCAAACTTTTCTCAATTCCCAGTTTTGCCCTATCTTAATTCCATTAACATACCCTCTGCTGGCAAAGTATATTCTTTTGTCCTTTACCAATTGGGTCCAGACTGTTACCAACTAATCAAACAAGCACTGTGCCTTTTGAAAATTCAAGTTAGTATGCTTGTAGGGGTGAGAGAATTTTACATCCATAAAACAAGAATATGCTGCTATTGTAAAGGAACAAAGACTGAACCAGAAATATTCTAAGAAATTTAAAATATTATTACTAAAAATAATTTATTAGAAAGTTTGGAGGGATATCACATGGAACACAGTCATTACCCAGAGAAATGTAACAGATTAGAATAAATGATAAACATGGCAGATTAGTCTAGGAACTCCAATATTCCACTAAGAGTTTAAGAAAGATCTAACAGAAAATTAGGGGGATAGTTACTTTTTAAAACCATACAAGAAAATTCCCCAGAGTTTAAGGTTTTTGAGAATTTTATACCATCAAAAACACTACCATCTTGGACTGAGCAAGAGAAGATGGAATGAAGGTTGCCAAGTTCCCAAACTATAACCTTCAGTACCTTGTGAATTTATTTCATAATGTTAGTATTTCTTTGATAACAGGCTAAATATGTGTCTTATGCTTTTTTTACTTTTAAACTTAAATAAGACAGTTTTTTTTTTAAGTTTATTTTTGAGAGAGACAGCAACAGCATCAGTGGGGGTGGGGCAGAGCGAGAGAATCCCAAGCAGGCTTCTCACTGTCAGTGCAGAGCTTGATACTGGGCTTGAACTCATGAACCTCATCATGATCTGAGCCAAAACCAAGAGTCAGACGCTTAACCCACTGAGCTACCCAGGCACCCCAAATAAGACCATTTAGATGAATCCAATGGTGTGTTTTATTCCTGGGACCCTGAAAGACACCTACCTTTTTCAGGGATTCCACTGACAGGAGGAATGACCCCCAAAGACTAATAATGTTACTGTGCTACTTCTGCAACTTTTCCACCAATCACTGGTGCCTGCTCCACAGCTCAGTAGTTTCTCAAGTTGAAGGAAGGGCCCCCTTTGCCTGCACTCCCATCCAAGTAAAACAAGCTCTTGGGTGGCCCAATTTATAAATGATTTCCAGTCTTTCTAGATCTTCCAAAGGTAGTCTTACTCTTTTAGCTTTAATATCTCCCTTTAAACAAGTGCAAAGACTAGACAGAGTAATATTTGAGAAAAAGCACCCTGCATCCCAGTTGACTGTGAACCTGTGTCCCATCACAAGATTAAGGCATTTTAATCCCTTTACCAAATTGTAAATTTCCTGCCAACTGGGCTGCTTGATTAACCCACATTTACCCCCAATCCTCAACTTCAAGAAGAATAAATTAAGCCCCACTGGTTCAGTCTATTAAGCATCCAACCCTTGACTTCAGCTCGGGTCATGATCTCACAGTTCATGAGTTAGAGCCCTACAGCAGGCTGTGTGCTGACAGTGTGGAGCCTGCTTGGGAATCTTCCTCCCTCCCTCTCTCAGTCCCTCCCCCACTCTCTCCCTCCCTCTCTCTCTCTCTCTCTCTCAAAATAAATAAGTAAACTTAACCCTACCCCAAAAATCCATAACAAATCCCAAAGCCCATGTTCACCTTAACGCCTATAACTTTTCAAGACCAGAAAGAAGTTGTGCCTCTCCAGGAAGCCTGGATGCTAGATTTTTGGCCACCTGAACCTCATACTTACTGCATCCTGCAGTTAAAGCTTCACATTTAGTCAAGACTCAGCCTTGAATAATCCGTTTGAAATCAAAACGTTAAAGGGTTACATGGGGAGAGACTGAGATCTAGAATTATAGTACCCATGGCCCCAAAGAGTGCCATGCCCGCACCACTTGCTTGGAGTGGCACACTGCCTAAGGACTAGAGTCTGGGAAAATAGCCCTGAGTTTAAATTTTTGCCTGCCATTTTCAAGCTATAAGATTTTGAGGGAGTCACATAGCCTCTCTGAGCGTCATTTTCCCTGACTGTATAGATAGGGGGACTATTAGTAGCATCTATTTCATGAATTTGTTATGAGGATTAAATGGAATGATGTTTATATATGCATTGAAAGTGACTGGCATATACTCATTGAATGTTAGCTTTTAATCTCAACACTGTTATTTTTGTTATTACAATTGGCATACTGATTAATCAGATTTACTAAATTGCCCAGGAGAGAGAAATGAGTGCCTAAGCCACTATTAGAAATAGGGAGAGTTAAATCCAAAAATTGATCCCTTCAGTGGGGAAAACACCTCAACACAGATGGTTTGGAAAGAGCACGTTGTCATTTGGATCACACCCAACTTTCCATAATCACAGCGACTTTGCATGGGTCATGACAAGGACATCCCAAATGGAAAGCAAGAAGGACCAGATCTAGCAAAAGCCACAGGAGATAGCTCATTGCAAGCAAGGGCCCCCTGAGGGGTTAACCATCCTGGAGGCAGAGCAAAGGCAGATTCCCAAACAGCTATTTTTATCTTGTGTTTTGAGCATCTGACTCAAGCTGGGTAAAAGGGTTCATTTTCTCACTTGGAAAGTTTTCAAAACACCAAAAGGATTTGGTCAAGAGGGAAATATACTCACTCCAGCCAAATCTTTTTCAGTGGTCAAAAAAAAAAAAAAAAAGCCAGCAAAAAATTAATCACAAATCTGCTTCAGGCAATATATGAATCCATTCAGGGAAAGTTGCATGTGTTTATCAGTAGCAGACAGCAGCTTCCTGCAACCAACAGCAGCTGTCACCCTGCAAAAGGACATCTTTCCATTTTCATGAAGAGTAGTGAAATTTTTAAGAGAACACAAATGACAAAATATTTGACTGCATTTATCTGCCTTTTGGCTATTTTTACCCCTATGCCATGCAGACGCCTTCCAGATTTCCCTGACAACATCTTACTTTTTTTTTTTTTTTTTACAAGCCTCTGCTTAGCAGCCAAGGCACAAGTCTTGTCATTTACATTTTACAGATGGAGAAGCTGAGACCCTGAAATGTAAGCGATGTGAACATAGTAGGGACAGGTGGAGCTAGAAGCCACATGAAAATTGGCTTAAAACCACCCACGTCCCAAGGGAGGGACAATGGTCACCATGTCTCTCCCCTCGGAAATGGGAAAGAATACCAATTCCATGAACGCCACCGGGGAGCAGGTCAAAGCGATTAATGTGGTGACCTAGAAAAATGTAGGACCTAACTGATGCTTTCTTCCCCAAAGAAGAACTTGATATATAACACAGCGTCATCTGTTTGCAATGTACAGATTTTGTTTTTTCTTTAATGTTTATTTATTTATTTTGAGAGAGCTCACACGAGGGAGTGGCAGAGAGAGAGAGGAGGGAGAGAATCCCAAGCAGGCTCCAAGCTGTCAGCACAGAGCCTGATGCAGGGTTTGAACTCATGAACCATGAGATCATGACCTAAGCTGAAATCAAGAATCAGATGCTTAACTGACCGAGCCACCTAGGCACCTCCAGATTTTGTTTTCTATGAGAGACCATGTTTATTAGTGCAGCTTATGCCTCATAATTCCTTTTTATGTATTCATAATCTGGATAATGTTTCTACATATTTCTGCCGGGCTATGGAGTTCTTTCCTCATCCAGACTTACCATAATTAATTTGTTAAAGTACCTGAACCCATTCATTTCTTCACTGATGCCATGCTGAAGCCCTGGAAGAGGGCCACAGGGCCGGGAATCTGGGAACACAGAGACAAAAAAGTCTCAGTTCTTGCCATCAAGGGATTCAGAGTCCACCAGTGATAAACTGGTATGGAAGCTAGTAGGTAGAATTGTAAAGAAATATGCTAGAATATGTGGAAGTAATCATCTCTGATGGGCAAGGAAAGCTTTCCTCTTTCCTGGGAACCATTGGTTGTCTCATTTTGACCTCTCCCTTCTGCCCTGCCCACTCAGCCCAATTCTCCTTTAACGTTGACATTTCCTCTCACATCCCCCTCACTCCCTCCAACACCCCTAAAAGATATTATTTCCTGGCCCAGAGGACAATTCTATGTATAGAGCACGGATTTTCCCAGATGTCTTGCTCCCGAGAAGTTTTTTTCGTAGAGTAAATCAATGCTAATTCTTTAAAGCAAAGCAACATTAAAGTATTTTTTTCCTGGAGTACATTTCAAAGATTATGATCTATGAATAATACTAAAATGAGAAAGGATCCCTGGGCCTGGCTTGTTACTAATTTTTATTTCATCTGATTTATAGAGGTGATAGGCAAGACAATGTCCTCCTCATCTCTGGATTGAGGAGATGCTGACAGCTCCATCCATCAAGCAAGCTGTCAGAGCACAACGCTTCACAGAAGTTGTTAAACAGAGGTCCAGCTGGTTAACACTTCTAGGAGATGAGAAGGAAGAATGCTAACCTTAGTGCTCATAGAAAAGTATTTCACTCACCCAGCAGGGAAATGGACATAGCAGCAAAGTCTTTAGTCAGAGGTATTAGAATTTAAAGACAAATTTCAACCATATGTCTGTATTTCTGCTTTCTCTGGTATGCTGGAATCAATCCTTGCTGGAAATATATTGATAAATAATCAGCCAGCAATGGCAATCTCACTGAAATTTGCATCCATCTTCATTAGTAAATTTAAAGACCATTGATGTCTATAAATACAGGACAGAGCAAATAGAGGAGATGTAATCCCAAGTCCACAGTGACACTGGTCCATTGAGGAGTTGAATCACAACCGGACACCTTTAACAATTAGGGAAGGATAGGGGCGCCTGGGTGGCTTAGTCGGTTAAGCGTCCGACTTTCGCTTAGGTCATGATCTCGCGATTCGTGGGTTCGAGCCCCGCGTCAGGCTCCGTGCTGACTGCCAGCTCAGAGCCTGGAGCCTGTTTCAGTCTGTGACTCCCTCTCTCTCTGACCCTCCCCTGCTCACGCTGTCTCTCTCTCTCTCCTAGAAATAAAAAAAAATATATTAAAAAAAAAAAACAATTAGGGAAGGACTGTGCCCACTTACACGATCACATTAATAGTTTGGTGGGTGACCAGCTTATGCCAGCTTGAAGAATTCTAAGCCTGTGCAAAACATCAAAAGGCTATATTTTAACTGCTAGGTTTAATATATTTTCTTTCTTTCAACACTATTCAACAGTTTTAGATCCTTCAGAGTTTTAGATCATCGAAGTTCCTCAAGGATATAGAGAGATTATTTCACAAAGGAATGAGGGAGACTCACAGAATGACCTCTTACGAAGTCTGGTTCAGGGAGACAGCCTACTTGAACAGCCTCCTATATTCAGTCTCCAGTGGTCTTAGAGATCCTTGCTGTGCCTGGGGCTGGAGAGTAACTTCTAAAATGGGACCAGTGAAAGAGTAATACAAAAGGCCCCCTGCAAAAAGTGGCACTGCAGTTCTTGGCAATTGATCTTTGAGGACACTCTCCAATGATGGCCTCTGTTCACCACTCTAACCAAAATATTGTGACTTCCCCTTGATTGTTTTCTCAGTTCTCTGTGGCAGGGTG